>NW_027248409.1:0-300000 GCF_041260155.1 Ptychodera flava
ATTTATTATGATTCTAGGACGACGAAAATACATATGACAATAAAGATTATTCCCGTCGAATGCATAAACTGAAAGAAGGAAATACTTTTACATTAGCAAACATCTATATCAGGGCATTATGTGTCAATCTGAATTTTGTCCATATGAAATAGAAAGTGGTATCAATAAATGTTACAAACTATTACCTGGCTGGCAGCATTCTATGAATATAGTTAGCTTGATTCTTAAAATGAGTATATCGAAAATGTACTGAAATCTTCCAGGTCTCAAATACCCAACTAAGTGTCTTCACTTTTAGAGTAATTTTGAGAAATCGAATATGTGAGTGAATTCGAAAAAAACTAAAGCGAATACTTTGTTGAATTCATGGATTTGAGATGAAATGCTTCAAGTGTTATTCTGTGCAATAATCGGATTATTCTATTTTCAACATGAATATTTAACATAAATAGATTTTTTGCCTTTCATGACCAGGAGGACAGATCCAAAATATACTTTCTGAATCTTTTAACAAATTCCGCTGACGTCTGAAAACGTAAAGCAGTCGTTTGCCTCTAGATGATTAAACTGAAATAGTGACAGGCAATTGATGTGAATATACATAAATTAGGTTACTGAAAGGCCATACCAATTCTTTGATAAACGCAACTCAATTTTATAACACTGGTCGCAGAAACCTTGTAATTTAGACTATGGGCACAAATTACATGTTTCCTATTTCTTTTAGTTTCGGCAATGCTACGTTCACCCCGTTTTAGACGTTTCTGGGGAAATAATTGTTCGTTTGTCACACTAAATAATGCGGTGAAAATTTCATTCACTCCACAAGCTTCAAAATGAGTTCACAAAAGCAGACGACCACATCAGTGTTGTAAATGTCCAGCAAACTGCTCATTGACGTATTCCTACCTTTAAAAATTGAAAGTCATGCACTTCACAACTTCACCTTTTCAAAGTGTCTGACATTCGCTGAAATGCGATGTGAGGTATTATAATGTTCCACCTGTTGCGTACGTTACTTATTGCCTTGACAAGCCTTACCGCTTA
The DNA here is from genome assembly GCF_041260155.1 of Ptychodera flava. Classification (NCBI taxonomy): domain Eukaryota; kingdom Metazoa; phylum Hemichordata; class Enteropneusta; family Ptychoderidae; genus Ptychodera; species Ptychodera flava. The sequence continues at coordinate 1,048 of NW_027248409.1, forward strand.
AACTTTAATTTGAAGTTCTAAATTTTACAAAATCCAAAATTAAACATTTCTAAGTTTTATTATCGAACCTGAACACTTTTCATATTTCAATTCTTCTCTGTTTTAGCTTCAGAGTTTAACTTGATTTTTTGACATTAAAACTGAGCTTGGACATCACTGCTTTCGATTCGTATGGGATTCAGTATCGGATGTGTGGTAAAGCTTGGACTACCTTATCTACTGGTGATAGAATAAAGCCGCGAGTCTCGGATTTGACAAAGTTGAAATTCCTTCTACTTCGTTCTAAGATTCCCTTCTATCTGTGCTGAAAAAAGACCTTCATCCCTTTGCAAAGAAGTGTCTTTGTTAAATAAATATAAATTATTGAATTCCTGCAAGATGGCACGAAGAAGATATCCTGAAAATGTACAAGTCCCGATGCTTGTATAATGCAGCGTACAATTAAGAATTACAGGGAGACGGTAGATGAGCAGTTACCAAAATTGGGATGAACTACAGGACAATCTGATTTTTCATTTTCATAATATGACGGCGAATCTTAAGACTCCCCAATAATATATCCTGCAGAGATTGGCACACGTGTGCACAGTTCAGTCTAACTTCTTTTACGAATGGATCTCCAAACGCACTCAACGAACAATCACTGCGGTATTTTATCATTTAGCGTAGTGGAATGCCCAGTTTGCGGGGACACACTCGATTCTCGGAGAACAAGATCGATATCTCCAATTACAACTGATTTATATCAGTAAATAGGTCATCTTTACCGTTACTCTGAGGCGTCCTATTCACATGGAAACGTATGTTTTTTTAAGAGATGTGACGACAACGTATGAGGCTATATGCTGGCATAGTAAAACTGGATGAACACTGTGATTAAATAAACATAAAAGAATATTCGCCTTGCAGCTGGCCGAATGATAATTACGTTCCTATTTTCCCTGCGAGTGAATAGCGAATAGACAATTCACAGTCAGCAATAAGATAAAACCTCTATGCACCCTTGGTACTAAAAGCTTTGCGCGGCGCAGGATTTCCATTGTCAATTTTTCGTCTTAGCCCGATTGTTTGGACGATGTAGGACTGCAAAATCATAACTATTAATTAATTATCCGGCTAACAATGTTTCAGCAAGGAAGTCATGGACTACTCGTATTCTGTCTGTAAAATTATGAACAATTTCTCTCCACTGCAAATATTTTCCATTGTGTCTCTTTGCTGCGTTTTAACACATTGCTATATTTTCAAATCAAGTACTAATTTCCTCGGCTATAAGATTTATCGATCGATTGTGTTTGTAACAAATTTAATGTTTGTCTGAGTAGTGTCCATCCGTTTTATTAAGATAGTAGATTATTTCGGTATTTCTTGCGGTGGTTTGGTTGTTGTGGTGACTTCGAAACAAATGCCAATCTCGATCATGCACGGTCCGTAAGCCAGGGTAAACGATCTTATTAACAGCCATAATATCAATAAAATAGATGCTAAGATGTGAATGGTTCCAAAAGTAATTTGTCGGAGAACAGATATCAAACACTTCTTCTTCAGTTATAGAGTAGGGGGAAGGTTACTGGGCGCCCGATTAACTGTCGTTTTGATGGGTAAGCCTAATTCACAAGCCACGATCCGCGTGCCGCGAGCCAAGGTTCACGATGCACGGATTAGCATGTTAAGCTAGAAATAGGTGCATCTTCACTCTAATGTAATTCATTGATTCATTTTCATGGATAAATCGACATTCGGGCTTTAAACGCCGCCTTCTAAATGCATGAACTGGTGAAGTGAATGTGTGTCTTACGAATTCTACATCAAGGGGCATATGCAGAAAGGGACTCGAGAGAAATTATAGGGAGAAAGGGCCAGTATTTTTTTCAAAATCACATTGCCCGTAAAATTGTAACATTAAAAATTGATCAATCAAAATTCTGTACATTAGTTTTGTAGACCATATGATAAGGTTACTATATTTCAAATATCTAGGTCTTAAGCGGCGAATATTAAGAAGATTTTACAATATTATTTTTTGAGAATTTATGACCTTTGACCTGTCCTATCCCCACTCTGCAACTAAGTTGAGGCTTATCCTACGTAAGAGTCAAAGACGGGTGGTATCTATCGAACGGTGACTGGTATGAGACACCAACCTTCGACCCTCAAATCATCCTGCGCCCCACTAATTATGCACATGTATAAATTATAGGCTAGCTAACACACGTAGAGGTCTTAAGTTTAATGGACGGAATTGATTAAGTTAACTAAGATTTCTGCTAAAATATCAAACGACCAGGATGTCATTTGACCCAGCCAATATTGCTTAAGGTCTGATTTTTATGGACAGCCATCATGGGACGAAAGTGTACAGCAAAAATATTAAGTAACCAGGATGACCTTTGACCTGAATTTAACTTATTTGCCAGTATATTTGTGCAACAGCCTTCACATTTGGTGGGATTAGGCGTCACATTATGAATTAGTTAATATTTGCCAAATAAAATATCATTGATGTTGACTATAGCACGTACAGGGACGGCATAACAATTGGGGAGAGTCACTTGTTTCAGCATCATTAAGAAAAATTCGACCTTCCGCTCTATATTTTTTTCCAGTCCCTTACCGGCCAGCACATGTTGAATTGCGTGAACACACATATCGGAGGTCACCACTTTATGCACATACAAGGTGTCTATTAAATGTGATTTAACAGTGAAGATGAATCGATAAAGTGAATTAGAGTGAAAATGCACCTATTTCTAGCTTAACATGCTAATCCGTGCCATCGTGAACTTTGGCTCGCGGCACGCGGATCTTTGCTCGTGGCTCGCGGCACGCGGTACGTGAATTAGGCTTACCCCGTTTTGATGGTGAGAGAACGCAAGACAAGGCCTTTGACTCTAAAACCAGGTATGTGAGTGGTCAGAAATTGATAGTCTGCGTCCCCAATCTGCGCTAGCGCATTTCAATCGGCAATGTCGAACTGCACTCCTGTTCTGCAATATCAATCTGCGCCCGTATTCGCGCTCTCGATCCATGAATGTTTTTATTTATATTTTTTAACAGCGACATTTACGAAACTACCGCGATATAGCTGCCGGCCAGACCGTAGGATAAGGGTGAGTGTTGAAATATATTTGTATTGCATGTTATTAACTGCGTGGCATGGTTGTGTGAACCGGTTATATTTATGGCCTCCAACCATCATACCAACACTTCTACTCCGTTTGATCGTATTTTCATTACATGTGGGAGAAACCACTATTTATCAACCCATAATACTAGAAACCTATTCAGTGTGTTCGTAATATTTTTAAAAAATGAACGAATTCTGGAAGACTGGTTATTGAGTAACGTACTATCGCATGCAGTTCCGAATCAAACGCGACGCACAGTTATATACAGTTATACTCATGGATTCTAGAGAAATGGTCGATGAAATAAACTTTCGAAGAATTTTCTTTCTCATATTGAGGCCGAAAAATGAACAAGTCAGCTTACAATTATTATAAACCTTGTGTGGCGCCGGCCGTGACTAGTCGACACGATTGGGCCGAACAAAAATATAGAGCTTTTCCGATAACCTGATATAACCCTACCATATTTTTTATACGCTGACCCTGAACATTTTAAAGCTACCTAAACACACAAGTAAAAAAAAAAAGGAAAATCCCTTAAAATCACGAGTTCGTTACTTGGCATTTGATTTTGCTTGAACGAGGATGCCTTTTATATTTTTCCCCTTTTATATGTATGATACATTTTTTCTGGAAATGTTGTGATGCCAGTGTTTGACCGCCCTGAACCCCTGAGAAATGCATATTTAAAATAAAAATATTTTGGAAAAAAAATTCCTGCCCACCTGAAGCTCCCTACCTTATTTTGAAAACCACGTTATCGGAAAGCACAATGTATTTTTAAGCCTTGGCTATCTAGCTTTGTAAAGATGAGGAGTGAAGCAAGGCACTTGCTCTCATATCCTCAAAATCTGAAGTTGATCTCTTTGTGAAAGGAATTTTCACATCTCTTTACAGGTGGTTGAAGGGAACTTTTCGGTATATTTTAATGTTCCGACAATTTAAGCCCTAAATGCCGCAAGTGTGTTCCCATTTACCTTGGATATTCTTTGAATTCTACTCACTACATGATGTGTACCCTTTGAAAAACTGTAGTACACAGTTGTTTGTGTCGGAATGAGCAAGTGAATTGAACAGTTTTTACATCGTCTTTGATCTCCCGCCATTTTCGAAAAAGCTTAAAACTACAAAAACAAGGACGTCGAGTGAATGACATCATGTTTGTCTCTCGGAAGATTCTGATATGTAGATGCACCAAAGAGAGTATTATTCTACTCGTTCATGTTGTGGCCTTTTTATGAGAGCAACATATCTAGTTCAAACTTGTACACACAGTCCAAATCAGTGATTACTAACATTTGTGTACACATCCTTCATTAAGTACATTTACATCAACTAAGTTTAGTTTGAAAGGAAACTCGTGAAAATACTGCACTAAATCGCAGATCACAAGGCTTTAAGGGCGGTTACTATGTAAACTTGGTGGGAGATCGAGTTCCGACATTCAAATCAAAAGACGGCCCATACACTTTGATCAAAACTCATGCAGTGCTAGTGTAACACGGTCTTGTCCCGTTTATCAAGGTGCTTGCAAACAATAACATTTTGTCACAGTCCATTTATTTAAAGGGAAGTTACAGGACCGTGGACGCACAATAGGGGGATTACTGATGACGTAGCCTGTTCCATACACTGGGCGGGATCATCGCTTTCACGGTATAATAAATTTGAATAATCATGTTTTCGTGACATAATGCAAAGAGAGGTCAAACGGTCGTAAGCTTGCATGGAACACATTTCGAAACATATGCGTTCTTGACAAAAAAAACGGAGAATTTTTTCAATTTATTTTCATCTCAGTCGCTATATATTCATAGATATCATATGCAATATTCAATGACAATGATTTACTTAAACATGGCAAAATTATGGGACTCTGAGACCAAACACGGCATGTCCGATCAGAAGCGTGGCTTTTTACATGTTAACGGAGTTCAAACGTAATTACAACCATCGGCGCCACCCTGCACAATGACCTGAAGTCGGACATTTAAACTTTTGGGTACACGGATTAGTTGAAGTTTGGATAACCTGCGGATAACGATCATGATATTAAATAAGTTTAACTGAACAGGCGCCTGTCATAATTTTGATGTTAATAAGCTGTATGTTGTAAGATATCTATGAAACATCGCGTGTACGTAAACAGTGCTACCTGTAATTTGCTAACCGTTATGTCACTAGCTATCCGAATATATTCCTAGTGATAAATTCGGCACACGATTAAAGTAGCAAAGTGTTTGCGAAGTCATTGGCAGGTACGGCACTTGACATCGGAATGGAAGGTCACATTTTCAGCAATATAGTTATCAGACAATAAGCAACTTGACATTAAAAATTATTGCATTTTATGTTTTTAAACCATCGTCGACGTGACAAGTTTAGGTTCAATCAGTTTCCCTAGGCCCTAGTGCCCTGCACTCCTCAGGGTAGTGCGGGTAAAACTGCTTGCTGCGCCACGACCACGAAACGCTCCGTGTGAAGGTGAGATTTGACAACTCCACGAGTGGAATCTACTTTTTTACTTTGGTAGATTTAAAGACGATTATGTTTTACGACCTTTCATACCGACACGACGGATCGAAAAAAAATGTGCGCCACGGGAATTGTTGAACTGATACAACATTGAAATCCTGGCTGAACTCCTTTTCGTTGTTAATTGTAGGAATATCTTGTATGAAATTTGCAAACAACAAAACAAAAGGGGCACTACTGTAAAACTAGGTTCAATTTGATATTTATATTCATATTAACAGGGGCCTTTGAAAACAGTTTTCTGGTGATGTTTGACGACACAATACTGATCGGTGTCACTTCCGCCTTTGCTCACTACATGAAAAAATTCGGTACATCAGTATTTTTACGACAATATTCGTTTTATATTGGATAATTAGTATTTTAAATATAGGCACATAGCACGTTTGATCAACAAAATAAGTTACTAAAGTTTAATCGACATCAAACTATAAAGCGTTCCACAAACGAGCACCGGGGCATTGAGTTAGAGTACTTTGGTTTCTGCCATTTCCGTTGCGATTACAACCGTCGCATGTCAACCTATGCCCTACTCGAGTTGCAGCTTTGATAATGTTAGATGACCTCAACAAGACAAACGATTGAGAGTCCATCTGTACACGCTTGTCAACACGTGTGTATATACACATGAAAGTTATAACTTCAGACATTTTTACGCAGCATTGTTCATGAGGCGAGGGATTATCAGAATCTGCATGGTCGTCCATCCCCAGACTCTCTGCACAGCCCCTCTTTTGCTATGCAGCGCTATCCTCAACCGTATGATTATGCGCCCTCAACGGTCTTTCTAGCAAGCGAGACCCACAGAGCTAGCCGGACCATAGCGTAGCGAATTTTTATACGTTTTAAATATCGTGCAAGGAAAACCCACAGAGAGAATACTTAGGCACAAAAAGCGACGACAATGAAGGTATACGGTCAAACAGTGTCCCGTTCCGCATGCATTTGAAAAAAGTGATAAAATATCATTATGGCTTATCTTATTTTCGATAGAGTGGTGACCCATTGATTACAATACTTTCTTTGGCATGAAGCTTTTGAGTTTATTTCAGCTGTGACAATACAACTTCACACTAATGATTTGAGCTATTGACAAGATCATGGTGTAAAGGCAAAAACATACCACCAATATATCGTGGTCTGTCGAAGTCATGGGTTCATGAACGTAAAATTTAAACAAATATTGCATTACGGGAAGGCTCCATTAACTTAGGAATACCCTACTTCCCCTAAAGGATCAATTTCACAGACCTGCTTTTCTACAATGGCACTACAATAGCACCAGCTGGATTAGATAAACATAACAATGGAACATTCACACCCTGGGGATTAAAAGTCTTCTGTTTGTCACCCGAGTTGGTCAGGCAATGACTCGGGTTTCAGGTACCATGCTAGTTTAATGCAGTCTTCCCCTAATGGATTGTTAAACATCTCAGTTCACGAAATTCGCCACGCGTTGAAACAAACAACACAACAAACGCAAATGTTAAAAGGCAGGTTTTATAACCTCATCAAAAGCACATAAATTAACTCAATAAACATTTCAATTGACAAATAACTAATAAAATGTAAATAATGTCGACAAGAACTTATAATGCCAGAAGCAGTAATGGAAGATTGCGTCCGTTTTCAATGATTTGTTTTTGGTTTTATTCACGTTTCGACTTCTGTTGTAAGTGTACCGTATCGAAAGACGAATTTATGAAAATAACATAATAGTTGACCATAGAGGTCTTATTTGAATCTTGTTATTAATGGTGTTATCTTCGAGGTTTGTCTGTCGTGATCCTTATCAAACTTCATTATTTTATTTGCCGAGAGAGGATAAGCGAACTTTTGATCGGTTCCCTTCTCCAGGCCGTCCGCCACGCGTGCACAGGATCGACTGATACGGCTGAATTGAAGTTAATAAGTTAATGGAATGGGAGAAATGGAAAGATTGCGTCCATTTTCAATGATTTGTTTTGTTGGTTTTATATTTTCGGGCTCTGCTGTAGGTGTAGCATATTGATAGACGAACTTGTAGAAATAACATAAATATTGACCACAGAAAGTCTTATCTGTATCGTGTTAATTGTGTTATGTCAGCGGTTTGTCATGTCGTGATCCTTATTAAACAACTTAAAAACCTCATTATTGAATTCGCCAAGAGAGGATAAGCGAACTTTTGATAGGTCGTCTCCGTCCGCCACGAGTTTACGGGATCGACCGATACGGCCAAATTGAAATTAATAAGTTAAATTTTGTTCGAAGTTGGTTTAAATTCTTGATCAGAACAGAAATCTCATGCAAAAAATCCTTGAATAGTAAAACATTTGGACAAGATTGTACGCTATCCTTACGCCTGTCATCTCCTGTCTGGAGCTCGGTGACAGCTAAGGGCACTGTCGTCGTCTCTGTGCATATTGCATTGAACGTTTTTTACATTCTCACCCACCGGTCATCATATACTGGCTAGTTTAAATACACCTATTTGCATTTCAGGTAGTGTTAACAATGATAAACGTTAGACCCAACCGTCGGGCCAGGACTCAGCAGTAAATTGTTCATATCGTTCTTGTATGTTAACAATGACAATGTGCCCTTGAAAAGGAATGGGTTGAAATCTGCGAGGGCTGAAGGAGCGTGATGCACATTTCATTCTCTGTCAGCATCTGTCTAACAGCTGCTATGAAGTGAGAGAGGGAAGCATGAAGGCTCTGCGTTCATTATGAAGGCAACAAAAACGATAAACTACCATACTAAATCAAGTACAGCATGAAACGATCAGTATTTGCCATGACTTTTAGCAAGTCTCTTTGCAGTTGTCAATGTGTTGGGATATCATTGTATTTGACCCAAGCAGTATTTTTGTAATCACTTGCCCTGCAAATCTAACTCGACATTCAGGCCATGAAAGATATTTTTGGTTCTGTTGAAGCGACAGCATGTGAGCAAAATAAAATGTGAAAATGAAGCATAATTTGAACAGAGATGTATGACACGAGCTAGTTGAATTAATGAGGTCCCATATCAACTTTCAGCTGCCCTCACAACACCTATAACGTTAACAAAATACAACATCAAATTATAATGTTACTATTATGTCTAAATTCTTCATTCATTCGATTTCTTTTGTTGTATACGTAGGAATAATTAACCATTAAACGTATTATAAACGTTTCTTTGTACACAAACGACTAGATTTGTTTACACAAAGCATAGGCCAATTTAAAGACGTCCATGGCCACTGGTTATAAATACCGGATTACATGAAAGGACGCTGGTTATGCAAAGAGACGCCTATAGAGTAGCTTGAAAAAAGAGCTCCAGCAATTGGGTTTTTTGCGTGTTTTAATGAAACACTATGAAATAGGAATGCTCTACAGCAGGGTAAATACCGTATCAATGAATAATGACTACATATTTTTCAAACCGATAAGTTTTTGCCACAATTTTAGTGAGTAATTATGCGTGGCCAGTGAGAACGTCGACCAAGAGGACGACGATGGGGATTTGAATATCAATGCCAGCAAACCTTGTGCAAAGTAAGGCACGAGTCAGCTTGATGTGTACCTAATGTCGATTAGCATTCGCCTTATCAGCTAACGGTGACTAAAAATAAATAAAATATGTGCCAAGATTTCCATTGTCGAAAGACGCGCGCATTAGTTTCTTCAAAGTTCTCAACTTCTGTACCTACCCGCCACATTTCTGGGGAGAAAAGGTGATCAGACTGGGTCGTTTGGTTTGGTTTTATGGCTTCTACCCTACACCAAAAGATGGCAAACGTGTACGGTACGCCGGGCAAAATTTGGGTATAACGCTCTGACGAGAAAATTCACGCAAAATGGCTAACATTGTTCTGCTTGTGACGACTGCGTCATCGGCCTGCATCAGATGATGTTTTCAGACCAAATATCGCCAATCACGCCAAGCGTGCGTCCGGTCCAGGATGTTCTGATAATTGCGATAGAGTCGGAGTCGTACAGACGCCTTGCCGGCACCATATTACAAGTGGTATAGCCACAAACTGATGACGTCAAAATCGCCGTACACAAAACATTTGCATTTTCTTCAAATCACTGTCACAAATTCCGACTGCTTAGTAAGGCATCATTTTACAAATGGTATAGCCACAAACTGATGACGTCAAATCGCCGTACACAAAACACAGACGCCTTGTAATTATGGCACTGTGTATTGTGTATGGCGATTTGACATCATCAGTTTGTGGCTATACACTTGTAAAATCATGCCATTTAGTTTTTGAGTCGGATGAAGCATAGTTGGGGCCAGGAATTAGGGTCGGAACGGAGTGAGTGAAGCGAGCGGAGTTCCGAAAATTTGGTCAGCTAACCCCAATTTCTGGCTTCCACTGTGCTTCACCCGACACAAAATCAAGCAAAGGAAGACCGACATAAACGTTTTAGGGTTAGGGTTAGTTAGTTCGTGTGGTCGCGGCAACAATTCCCTCTCATTCCGGTTACAATATCACCTATCTCACATTTCATTCATTAAATTTGTTGTCATGTACAAACTGACCCCGACGGCGATGGCCACATTGACCCCTTTCAAAGCCATCGCTCGCGATCCCATGGTCTGGGAGTGGCACTGAATAATGAATGCAAATCAATGTTGACATCGTGTTGCAGCCAGTATCAGCTTAGATAAGAACCCACTTTTGCAGGAAATCCTAATCCACACAGTTTTATTTGAATATGTACTGCAAGCTAACATAACAGACCAAATTACAAAAAGATACGGTAGTTTTACAGTCATATTCGTGACGCTCAGAATTCGTTGTGTACTGTACCGTTCCGATCCCCGTAGTATAGGCGAACAGGGTACACTGCCGGCGTCGCTTGAAGACGTCAACTCAACAGTGCGTTTCGGTTTCAGTCCCAGCAGTACTTCAAATTTAGCCAATAACGGACTCGAAAATAATGATGTAAAACACTGCTGTTTAGGACTGTTGCCTTGAAACGTCCGTATTAGAGCCTGTGGGTCACAGTCACGACTGTGCTGTGAATGAGATGAACAGTGCCGTCAGTTTCGTTCCATCGGTCACGATCGATCATGCCCTGTTTCGTGTATATTATATTGAAGGCGATCACGGTGGAAATCGTTCAGCGGACCTTGGATGAGCCACCATAACATTACTTGGGTCAAAAAGAATAAGTATACGGGTTCTGCTTTCTTTCGGACGGCGGCATTTCACTGATGAAATGGGCGATATTGTTGAGTTCCAGTGATCCCGCACACTACCAGATTCAGAGAGCTCATGATATAGTGTCGGTATAGAGGTGAACATGCGTAGGTTACTACCTTCGTTGTCAATTTTCACGAAAAAGAGAGACGGAGGTAGGCTTTGCATCATCTCCTTTGCATGAGGACGGAGGGTGGAAGGCTAGTTGTAAAATTCTTGGTTTGTTGTTAAGAATTGATTGTCTCCTGAACCAGGTAGATCAACGTTTTTTTTGTATTCAGTAAAAAAATTAAAATTCGACATTTTTCTAAAAGAATGCGCATGAGATAATTTAGGATACTTTTAAGAAAACCTTATTTATCTCGTAGTGCATACAACTTGTGAAAAGAAAACTAATTTAAGTTGGGGAGTTTTTACTGTTATCAAGACTGGAATTACTGGGCAGGGGGGCTGTGACCTGAACGCTGGCATCAGAGGAAACTTGCACAGAAAATACTGGACGCTTCACTGTTTGGGAGAGGTGCCTAGAAGGATGGCAGGTAAATTGAACGCAAGTCACGTCTTGTGGGGGTCGCAGGGATGTTTTCACAAATACATGTATATAGGTGTGCTGCAGCTCTTACGCTCCATGTACCCAAATTCTCGACATCGCTCGTACATGGGCCATCATTGACAGTAAGTAGTGTCTTTGACACAAACCAAACGGCCCTTTTCAGGGCCACCACATTGCCCAAAAAGAGAACTGCCGTAAACAATGCACCTGCTTTTGGGCCTAAGTACACACACATACCCTATACCTCATGCGCATTGTCACAAGAATATTCCAATAAAAATATGAAAAAAAAAACTTTCATAGCTATACAGTCGCGGCGGCAGTATGCATTTGCCTGTTTTCGGGTTTGTATCGATTGAATGTTCTTTATTTGAGGATTTTGTTGCATTGTGTATATCGTAGCTGATCCGGTGTACACAGCAAATGTTTGATCATTAGCACCTTCTACGCCACTCTTTGTGATTGGCAGCAGTTTGAATGGTCAACGGCTATGTTGTCGATGCCACTGACCGTGTACAGAAACGAAATTCCCATCAATAACGCACTTGAAACTGTAAAATAGACAGTATTTAGCTCACAACGCTATGTCCAAAGTATTCACGAAAGGTACTGTGGTGGCACGGAGCTATATTAATCTACGTGGAAATATTTATGCCAGTTTTCTGGAATAGCTGCTCGCGTTGCTTCCATGTGTCAGTCATTCGAAACAATGAACCCAAGGAATGGCTTTAAATGCAGCAGTTGTCAAAGACGGCACGCTGTTACGTAACAGAATTCAGAGTTCATTCAAATGCAAATAGTAATTAATATGACGGCAAAAAAACTTTGTTTTCATTTGCATTACTTCTTCTACAGACAAAAAATCACACCTGTACAATAATTCAAACTCTGCTATTGATTCGTTTAATTTTTGTCCAGAAATTTCTTTCCTATTCTTAGCGACCATGCCTCCCATAGATTTTTGGCCAGGCTGTATTATGGAAATTTATGAATCCTCGGATGTAAAAATCACCTATAATGAATTCAAATTCAGGAAGCCCAAATACAGCTTGGATCGACACAGTAACATTTTGTGATTGGTGTCATTGGTCGCGATATTTGTGCTTGCTTTTTAATTCCTGTTGACCGGCGTACGTAATGCCAATACTTTATCGAATTGTTCCTCCAGGTTCCAGTATTATTCTGATGAATTGCGTGGGTGAGGGTGGGGGCTTATTCATCGTTGTCCAAGTCTACTCAGTTCTCTCATTTCACCGCTAATCACTGTCTTTTATTCTGTGGATCCTCAAACCTTCGCCTATAGCAACAGCTTGGAAGGCAAGTGGAAATGAATGCCTAGCAAACTTGGGTGGGCTTACAGCTTCAGACTTATTTCCAACTTATCTTTACGGGTTCATGTGGAGGAGGCGTTTCGCCAATAAAGCTAAGGCGTGTATGTCTCTTGTTCAACATATTTCAATTCTTTATCCTTTGAGTTAACAGCCCCCTTCATCGATTCAACACTGCACATAGCAGAATACTGTGCAAAATGTTTTTGGACGGTCTAAAAACGAATGTCACGCCGAAGTTTACTGCCCATGAGGCCACTGCCGCTGATGTGTGACACTGGGAATACACGTACCAAACGAAAAAGATGAGTTCGTACTAGTGACAGTACAGTGATGGGGACACTATATCATTATATTTGCAACGAATTTCGTTTGCTTCTGTACTTTATACACTTCGTCGATCGGTGGAATTTTTATAATGTCATCTTCGTGGCATATTCAACGAATTGTTGTTCACGTTTTCATCTACAATAGCAATAGAATATTGCATTTCATGTTGAGTGATGAACCACTTTTATACAAAGCGCTTCGTATCAAAAACGGAACACACACCTTTCGTATTGTAAAAAGGCAGCAAATGGCAAAATTAAAGAATAAATATCAAACACAAAGTTTCAACATATAAACATCCTAAACAAGCGACACTACTACGAGTTAACTTTGCAGATACAACAAATAACTTTAAAAAAAATTATTCAAACAGTAACAAATCTCCATAACAAACACGACAATGCAAAGAAAAAAAAAAAAAGATAGCCAATAAAGCAACAATGCAGTGGAATAAATTCAATAAAAGAAGAAAAATGCGTAAAGGCTTTCAAATCTTTACAATTGAACATTATACATTAATCAGTTCCTGCTCAGCATTATCATTTTAACGTTTATATTGAACATTGCATCCCATTCTCGCAAATTGTTCTCGTGGAGTACAGGTTATAGGTAGTGCTTCACATGCTGTAGGCCCTAGGTTCGAGCCCCACGAGCGGTATTTTAATTTTTTGTGTAAAAATGTGTAACTAAAAACTAACACTTCTCTCCCTGTCATTAATCAACCGTTGCTTCCATATCGGTATCAGGGTGGCTGAAGAAGACGTGGATATAGTATTAGGATACTATATAAAGAGGGAAATGAGTGGCGGTTTTAAAAAATTGGGACCCCTCTTTTGATTCATTTTCCCCTAAGTTTCCAAGCCCCCATTCCTAACTCTTACCCCCAAAATAATTTATCGCCCCTTTTAGAAGGTAACCTTTGACCTCATTTCCATAAGTACGCACATCTTTGACGTCATCAGTTTGTCGCTTTACCACTTGTAAAATGGTGCCGCGTTGCACAGTAAGTGAGGCTACCCACAATTCTCCATGATCTGTACACACGGAGATCACTCACTGAATTGAAGCAAATTTCGTCTGTGCACAGAACAACCCGATCCGTATTTCAAAATTCTGGCAACATAGTTCTGATGATCATAATTTTCTGATTTTTCACTCTGAATATTGAGAAGATCAACCCCTTTTCCTTGGAAGAGATAGCAATTTTGTAATTTTGTTGACATAGATTTTTGACAGCCATACACAACATTTTCAAGGAAACTAAGGGAATAAGTTGCATCTGTGTTGGAAAAAGAAAGGGTAATGATTTAATGTTCGTAACATAGGAAATTTTCATGTCTTGACAGGTGGTATGATGAGACCATCTTAGTTGCTGATAACTTTATCTTGACAAATGTGCAATTTTTAGCACCTCCAAACATCAACTTCTCATTCATTTTACTCTTGATTTTTAAACATAATCAATAATTTTGGAACATAGTTTTAACAAATAATCCTGAACTTAAATTGTCAGTTAAAAATGTCAAGAAACTGATGAAATTGAAAAAGCCTTTAGCAAACAATGTCTGAGTGAACAAATCAAGGGGAATTGTGGGTAGCCTCACTTACTGTGCGTTGCCACTGCCAAACTTTTGATGCTAAACTCAGAATGACAAATCAACAAATGTTCAATACCCCGGCACAGAGGTGTGAAGCGGTACGGTATCCATGTATAGCTTCCAATGGAGTGTCGTTTGTACCTCAATGAGTCTACCAATAGACAGTTTACTTGACTTCCTCTGTTTTGTTCTATCGTCACTGAAATAGAGCTTACGACGTATCCATGTGTGCAAGTACTATCGATTATAACGATAACCGACGCGATGCAGTTCCGATCTGCATATCGGTCAAACTTCACTACGTATGAGAAATTTACGAGATTTCCTGTCCGAGTTTTGGAAATGCATCTGAATTTTGTACTTTTTTGCTTCAAATCCAAAAGAAGTTTCGCAACACCAATTGGCAAAATAATGTAATACACGATAACTTGGGCTCATTTTCTGACATGCCAAGATTGCCCGGCACAAGCGCTGTAGGTTCGAAATCATTTCCATATGAAAAGATACCTTACTTGAGGTGTGAACTGACTGTCAATCGACGATTGCTCTGCAAATATCACTATTTGCTCTTGAGTTAACTGTGGTTTCCATACGTATTTGCAAATGGGAGGAGAAGTTTCAGTCCTTCGACTTCATGCGTGAAATGGTAAAGCGACCCCTGACAAAAAATGTGACGAAGTCTTACGACTTCATTGCCAGAAGATTGGGCACAAAAGGCTTTTTATTAAAAAGGTTTGACTCATTTTAGATTTAGATGGATTCAATTCATAGTTTTTGTCAATACACAGATGTATTATATATATATATATATAATATATATATATATATATATATATATATATATATATATATATATATATATATCTATATCTATATATATATTATATTTTATATATATTATATATATTATTTATACATATAATTGACTTTATTATTATTTATCTCTTGTAATCTATATATATATATATATATATATATATATATATAAATATATATTATATATATATATATATATCCTCCATCAGCAACACCATGATAGGAGAAATCAGCTACGGTAGCAAACAGCTAGTCTCAGCGCTAAACCCCGTCCGTACATCCGTAACATGACATTTCACAGTTCCGCACATAAAACAGGATACTGAGCATGTCAACTCGAAAACACTGCAAATAAAAAATTCTCTTCTACAAAAATGTGAAAACCACAAGCGTTACTAGCTTTTTTGGGAGAAGAATTTGACAACGTGTAACATTTAACATTTTCGTCTACAGTATAGCCTGAAACGTGCATGTCCGTAGTGGCGTACCGGTTAGCGTGGGTGACCCATAACAGGCTCGTTCGATTGAATATTTATAATCTACACTTATGTTCAAGATTTCGGATTCCAGTACGGATTAAATCTGCTACGCCTCCTTACAAACGTATTTAGTACCAGCTGTATTAAAATAAAATCTTATATATTTTCCTTTCGTAAATATTAAATCAATGGTTCTCGCATTGGTTGAACGAGCTTGAATATGTTCACCAAGCATGACGAACTCCTGGCTTGTCAAGCGGGACTATTCGTCAGATTGGCAGTCACATGCGGCAGTACATGGTTGGTGCATGCAGCTACGTCAAGGCGTACACTCTGATTCAGCGGCAGTGGTAATTCCCTCCGTAGGAATGGAACATGGATCACCTGAAGAAATGCATTTCCGCAATACAGTTCGAGTCGTGCGACCTCGTAGCTTGGTGTGATCGCGTATAAAAGCCCGTAGACTTGAGAACCTTCCGACTTCTGGTTATTTGGTGAGAACAAATGCATATGCAGCCGAAGCAAACATTCAGAGCGAAGCACATAGTAGAAAAAAATGATATAACAAAAGAGTGTACTAGAAATTATTCATTTATCGTTTTTATTCAGACTTAAAACATCAAGTGGCTAGTAAAATAGTGACATTTATAACACACCACATGCTCATTCCGTGTCGCTATTCGCCAGAATACGTCACGTGATGAGAAATAGATACGTCTAGTACCCATTGAATCGACAATGTGACGTCAGGGGGTATTTTTGAAAAGCTATTTCCCTAGGGAAATAGTTCAGATCAAATTTGGAAAAGATTGAAATTACATGGATAACTTCCTGTACCATTTCTATCTGTTTTGTAAAAAATTGCGCGACTTATAAATAGCGAAAATAACTTTTCTGGGTAAATGACCACAAAGGTGGCACATAAGTATGTAAAATCATCCTTGCTGAATTTTCCTTTAAGTCAAATATTCCGAGCATTGTAAATTTGGCTTCCAAATCCTTGGACAAAACTACGACTCTTGTTCAGTTACCCTTGTATTAGATTAACGATAGAGTGAAGCGGAAGTGATCTTTAACAGAAGTAAAATTAATAATGAAAGCAGTACTTTCTAAATACCTCCATAAAAAAGCATTATTTATTTTTATTGATAGCGACACAATAAATGTAAACATTGATGTTTAGTCGTGCTATATCTATATGACATGATATCACACAATAATGTGTGTATACAATTGTGTAGCTTTTAGTGTGCACCATGCTTTCGTGACAGTAATGCAACTTTTAATTCACTTTCTCGAAAGCACTCCAGTGTGTTACTGACACGATTCGGGCATAATACTTCATTTACCTTCATTTCAGCTTTGACAACAGTTAATATGTAGACTGTTCAATGTTTTACATTCAATTTGTATGTGCATTAATATTTGTTTTCACTAGATGACGCAAACATTTTTTTATAATTACTGCTTGCCGTCAGAAGCTTAATGAAAGGGATTAATTTATTCACAAAACTTTAACTATTCGATATCACATCACCATGTCATAAGTATGAATTTATATATATATATATATATATATATATATATATATATATATATATTATATATATATATATATATATATATATATATATATATATATATATATAATTATGAGTGACTTGTTAGCTACCATGCGACATAGCAGTGGAGATTACTTACATTGGTCTGTGCATCGATAACTGCTTTAGATTGCAACAGTAATCTTGTAGTGGCTTCATGAGCATTGCCCGCTGCATAATGTAATGGTGCCTATCCACCCTGTTCGGAAATGTAAAACGTGTGATAAGCATTACGATGCATGCATTTGAAAAGGGGAAAAAGTAATATGTGTATTGTCATGTACTTAAACATGAACATCGTCCTAGGGTTTCATTATGTTGATGCGCTTGGTTCTCAAATTATAGGAGTAAACGTTTTTTCCTGATAATGGAATGCACTGTTTCCCTTTAATAGATCGTTGTGAGGTAACCTTAAAAGTTCAAAAATTAATCGATGAAAGATTATTTTGTATGTAGCATCACAATTTGACGTAAATTTTAGCGTATTAAGAACATGAACAATGTCAGGAAGACTTAGCCGAAAACAAGAATGTTATTTGGAAGTCTTCTTCTAGGTGTCATTTTTCTCAGTTATGGTATTGGTGACGTGTTTAGTCCCTTGCATGGTTTCCCTACCATAGAATATGAAATGGAACAGCGCCACAAGTGATGTTACTCTACTACATGAGTACTTTGAAAAATGTACCATGTTTAATTTGACATATTTTGAAATCTGATATGTTTTTGACATTTCTTTACAAGATGCCGTAAAATACAAAAATAGGTTAAAAACACAATCGTAAACACGCACGAAATGGGAAATTACAAAATTCCATTCAAAACACAATCAACGCTATTTTCTATCAAAAGCATCACATTGGTGCTCATCAGAGAAACTTGCATTTCGCAAATTTTCTTCATGACGAGGACATTTACAACCAGACGCACCGTGGAGCAAATTACAACATGGAATACATTACAACATGATAAAACCCAATAGAAATATATGTACTTTTAGCAACATACAATTTTATAGCGTTAGTGTCCCCATGATTTCCCGTCAAAAATTCAACCTTGATTCATTTTCTCAACCGCATATTCTTGAAATTTCTTTGCAAATTTAATATACATGACGCCGTAAAATAAAAATAGGCTTGAAATCGTAAACACAGACGAAAAGGAACTTCATCATTATTCTATAATAATTACAGTCAACGCGATTTTATATCAAAAGCATCACATTGCAATTGGTGCTCCTTAGGAATATTCGAATTTTGCAAATCTTATCCGTTAACAGAACGTTTACAGCAGACGCAACATGGCCTGTTACTATTTCAAATGGAATAAATTATTGCGTAACTATGCGGCCGTCCTCGCACGAGCGTCTAGCAAGTGCGGACGGCTGCAGAATTAATATAAAGCTAGCGCAAATGCTCCGGTACAAGTGCTTGTATTGTCTCGCCATTGGCTTCTATTATTTATACATTCGTTACGAGGAAAAACATAAAATGAAGCCTGGAACGACATGATAAGTGGTGTGAAATTTGGCTGAATGATATTCACACATGTATATCACGTTTTTATTGTTATAATCAGGTTTCATGAATGATGATGTCATTGGATTATCATATGCGTCAGTATACAGATTTTCACTATCCTCTCTTGACAATGGTGCAACGTTACAATTTCTCTAAAATATTATCAAGCATACATTTTGTAAACAGTTTGTGCTGTGGTCGTTTCCTTGGTCCAGCACTTCATGACAACTTTCAGTCAGTGTGCTTGCAGTCAGTAGCATAGTCTTTAGACGTAACACTTCCGAATTTCGGGAAACTATATATTCTATACAACAATTTAATAAAATCGATTGCAAGTGTCCGAAAAAGTATTTCATCAACCTGTAGTATTATGACGGTTACACTATTTTATTGTAAGTGCTTACTCTTTCTATCTATTCGTTTTTCGAGATATCTGCGACACACAGACATTTTGAGTGGTGTGTCGTCTTATTGCACGTCGAAGCGAACTGAAACGGGGTATACTTTGAGTCTTAAGAAAAGTGACCACCACTGCAAATTGTTCTTCGTGTTGTGGAGTTGGTAAAGCGTTATTTTTGCCAATGATCCATTGAAAGTGAATATGAGATAAGTGCATTCTATATTGAAACCTATCTTCGCCAGGCAGAAATGGCGCATTTGTACAAATAGTCACGATACAATATCTTACTCAATGGCGCCTGTCAGTCTGACATTGCTCAAAAAGGCGATCGTATTACCCTATTGTCTTGTAAATTTGTACCTCCTTTTCGATGCATTTATCAAACAAAAGTCAACTTATCCATTATAGACAACTACACACGCTTTGTACCGTTTGCTAAAAGGTGTACACACTTAGCCATTTCCGAATAACATTTCGAATGCCTTGTTTCAAAAAGTCTTCACAGTTGCCACCTGACCGCATGTATTATAAAATGAAACTACTTCTTCAATATGAGCTATCACTGTGATCAATTCAAGATGACATAACATCTTTTAATGGACCGGGACACTGTAAAAGTGTTAGACCTCTCCTGTCATCTGCCATGTATTGCCGTATAGTCACTTTGTTGACATTACAAGTGTTGAGGTAAAGTTTATCACAATGGAAATCAATGTCGTTCGAATTTCCTAATCTCCTTACTCTTTATTGTTATCATATTAGTACTGTAATAAACGTGATCTGTCAATTTTGCGTCACTCGATTAACTCTTGGGCGCGATGCGCAAACAGCTTTCTTCAAGTTCCTAAAGTGATTGTCAGACCGAAGCTCCCAGCTAGATTATTCACTCAGGGTTTATGCTGGGCTGCATTCGTAGTGTGAGGAATCCACCTCACCGGTACTGTGAGCTATGATGAGTGTATCGGTGCCTTCATTCACAGATGTGTGCAGTGTTGCTTGAAAGTAAGTTCAGTTCAGTTCGGTTCGGTTCGAAAGAGGGATAATATATTCGCTTATTAGATAATTACATCGATCGAGGCCGAAAGCCTACCCGTGGTAGTGTTAAGAATAGAGTTATGACACAACAAATTGGCGGAAAGTCAAAACCCACTTTAAAATCAACAAAATATAACATCTGTCCTAAAAATGAAACGTCGAACGGTCAAAAATACCTTCAAAAGTTCAAGTTTTACTCTTGTAACTGAATTTGACTGATACATGCCAAAGGTAGGTCAATATTAATGTCGGGCAATTCTTCGCATCTCTCATTGCCAGTCCGCATTGTTTTGACCTGAATGTATTTTAGCAAAAGAGAAACAAATCACCAAAATTATCGATTTTTCAAAGTTAAAAAGACCCGTGCAGAACTCCAATCTATCAAATAATCTTACATGTGCAAAAGTTCAACTCACGCAAAAGTTTCAAAATATAAGCAGAAACGAGCAAACGAATGTGACATTTCAGAGTCCGAGTATTTGAAACGAAGCGTATATGAGTCATTTAGAACAATACAAGCTGTTTAGTATTCATATGCAAATATGTCAAATGAATTATTTTGTAAAACGCATGTTTCAGAAGATACAGTACTACCGGAAAATAATGCACATGAAGGTAAAAAAGTGATTGCAATTTCATATCTTGTATCAAAGGTTGTCATTCCTTTATCAATTAATTACGTCTAATACAAATAGAAACGTAGAAGTCAACGTTTGCTTCTACATGTAAAAATTCAACGTGTTAGGACAATGAAGTAGTCCTGGATTTCAGCGTTGTATTGGCTTGGCTAATACTTGAGGTAGATTGACAGGGATATTGGCAACATTATAACTCCCATGGAGCCCTGCATCTATATTTATTATTTACTGCAACGCCATCATGTGTCACTAATTCAGTTTCAGGAATATAGGGCGCCAGAAGACATAATTTACGCACGCTTTATAGAATAATTCTGTTCACCAGTTTGATGTAAATGATAAAGACGAAAACCATTGCATTGTCTATGCAGTGTTTGTCTGGTGTCGGTGACAGTTATTTTGTTGGTCGTGTATGTCAGCGCCAGTTTTCAATCAACGGGTCAGTATATAACTTGGCTGAGATAATCGTAGAGTAAGATAAGGATATCACTTGCTGAGAATACGATATAAAAGGATTAGTTGTATCATATTCTCAGCAAGTGATATCCTTACATGCGTTTTCCATAGGATATTTAATGCTGTAGTTTAATCAGCGACTCAATATCAAAATTATTGATATGTAGGTTTTGTCTGACAGCAGTGCTGAGGTGATCGTGACCACGGGAAAACCATACCTGAAAAAAAATAATCGCCCTCGTAGTAATAGATGGAAAAATGCAGAGTTGTTGTTTTTGTTTGCCGTTTTTTGTTGTTTGTTTGTCTTTTCCATTTGCCGCTAAGTTTTCATAGAAGATTCCTTGAATCATTCGGTCATCAAAAATCTCCAGTACACATATAACCTCTGATAGCGTAGATCGCGTTTTAGGTTTGTTAGGCAAAAAAGAATGATTTGTTTCTGTTTACCACCCGCATCGCGCATCACTTCGAAGTGTGCGCGTCAAGTCTTTATTGTGTGTTTTTCTTTTGCCCCTACGGAAAAAAAGATAATGTATCAAATTCCACCAAAATATAAAAAAAATGAAAAAAAATCCAGTCGCCGCATAATTTTTGCACATGTCAATGACTAGACACAACCCTATTATTTTTTGGCCTTACTAAAAAGTATAGCTGCACGCGCGCGACTTCAGACAACTCTGCCTGAATGATGCGGACAAATTGTAGGCATGGTAACAGTAGCAGGTATTATTGTCGTCGTTTATGTGGAAATGCTGACAAACATTTATTTATGAATATTAATGATAGAAAAAGTGACGTCATTTGCGATCAGCGCTATTGCCACGTTCGACACATTAGAAATATCGTTTGGTTGACCTCTACGTATGACACAATTTTACGGAATATTAAGTCAAACACAACGAAATGAACGAGATACACAGCGGCCGATGGCGATCTGCAGTAACTGACGTCATGTCTTACTGGCGTCTCTATTGCCCTAAGAGACCATTGACGCCTTATAACTAGTTCAGGCAAAACACTTCGGACCCTCTGCACTGAAAGATTCTTGTATAACAATCTTTCAACGCAAAGGGTCCGAAGATTGTGTCATTTTCAAAGCATTATGGTGATCAGGTGCAGCCTGCAGTATTTAACTTAACCGAGAAAAAAACATCAATTCCGATCCTTGTATGCGAAGAGTATAATAACACCAGTGTTGAACCCGTGTATTCTCACATTCTCAATAATTTTGTGATAAAATACGTTTTTATTTTTCTAACTTGTGTTTAAAAATACTTCATCACTACACTGTTGGAATTCTCGTAATCTTAAATATATGGTCAGGAAACGTGAAAACGGGAACTATATTTCTGGGCGGTCGAACCACGATACAGAAATGACATGTTTATGGATATTCCCTAATTACGATATATTTGGATAACATCCATAATGGGATAAAGTATACAGTTGATATAGACACGGGGTCCTTGGGGTGAAAAGGGACTACTCCCCCATAAAAGCCGGATTATCGTAAATCTATGCAAATGTAAAAAAAACACGCTACTGATCGGACGTGCCGTGTTTGGTCCAAGAATCCCATAATTTTGTCATGTTTCAAGCGTTCATTATCATTGATCCTGCATATAATGTCGGTGAATATATAGCGACTAAACTTGAGTCGAAAATAAACTGAAAAAATGTTCCGTTTTTGTAGGAGAGCGCATATGTTTCACATTGTGTTCCCTGTACGATCATTTGACCCCTCTTTGCATATGTCACGAAAGAGCCCATCATGATTATTTAATTTTATCATAAGGTAAAGGCGATGCAAACTGCTGCGTCATCAGTAATACCCATATTGTGCGCCCACGATCCTGTAACTTCGCGTTTAATGAATTCATACAGTTGCTCAAAGTGCAGTGTAGGTAGTGATACAGAGACCTCCACCTTGAATATTATTTTTTTCTTCTTTATTCTGCTTAAAGGTCAATGAACTGGTTACAATTGTGAATGACAGATCAAACAATTTCTATGGTGCTGGTCATTGATACATTTCATTACTAGGGACACATTACGAGATACATGAGTTTTGTGTAATTGACAGTTCAAATAGAATGACGTCACGACTTTGCATCATGCAAATAAACGCCATACGTTTATTGACTGGAGGAATCTATTTTCGGAAATTCTTAGGTATTGTAGTAATGAAGCCACGCCTTTCAGTCATTAAACATGTCCTAACAATACGATGGATAGACAAATGACTATAAGGAGCGAGACGAAAACAATGTCAGTCGTCGCTCTGTGCCGAGACATGGGAGAAACTTGGGTGATGGCTACTGTAAGCTTGTCTTCTTTGAAATAAATACAATGTAGTACCAAAGAACTCTGGATGTCTCGTGCAGTCAATACTCTATATATTCTAAGTACCTCTGAGCAAGCCAAACGAGTAATCTCCAGTGCGAAGGAGAAGGCATTTCTCCGAGTCCGTGAATCAATAAAGGAAATTGCAATTGTTCCCATCGATCTATTGGTGGACCGTAAGGCGGGCTGTTTTTTACACTTGCATAAGGTTCGAATTCCGCCGATGGATCCAGGGCCATGTCTGTGGAATTTCAAGCTGAAGCCAACAACCTGAAACCCTGTTCAGCGATATAAGTCATTGCTTAGTAAGATTGCTGTCATAAGTTTGCGTGTAATGCACGACTCTGTATGTAGTTCAAATGCTTCATGAACTTCACAGTGTTTTGAATTTCGCGCTGAGAATGAATTGCTACAAGTTAGTTCGTTTAACTCACTCTTAGGTTGGGAATTAGCCAATTACTTTTGACTACTGCTATTTCCGTTAGATGAATAGGTGATGTGAGTTGTAGGTTCAAATCAGATACGGCAATCTAATGAATGAACGTCCATAGTTTGATGCCACAGTCATTTGCTGTGTATAGAAGGCCATTTATGTTTGCTCCACCTATACGTACTTCAATAATTAATAGTTCTACGCTTTGAGCACAACGAGTATAGAAGTGTCACATTGGACTCCGGACGGTATACATACACGCACTGTAATATGTTGGTTTCAGCATGATCTCGCATCCCAACCTTTCTCGCACGAGTGTCGCTAATGGCGCACTTCTGACCAAGAGCATACAAAGTGCAAACGCAGGTCGCTTTATGCAAGAACACCATCATTTCGAGAACATGTCATGTGATATTACTAATTGTAAATATAACTTAGGTATTTGTAGCAGGCTATGATCAACTAAATGTTACTGGAGCATAAGCTTTCAAAGACGAGTATTCTTCTTTTATCAGATGCAAGGATGGAATGAAGAATTGAAGCAGTAACAGAATCAAAAATGTTCATAAGGCTATGCTCATGTAACATTTAGTAAATTACTGCGTACTACCAGACCATAGATAATATTGTATTGTTGATCTTTTGTCATTGTAAATACTGATCTCTGTCAGCCACGAAAAAATGGAAGCATATTAATGTGAGTACAAAGAGATACAATGCTACGATTTTTATCTTTTTCGTTTAAATATTTTTCTGTCTCATAACTAAAGCTTAAAGACACTTTCTTTGTTTAAATTACTCTAACAAAAATTAGCAATATCCTGAGTTTTTCTAATTTGGGACGTCTACTGCAATAGTATTATGTTCAGTAGCGTCAAGAAAATAAAAGACACATGCCATATTTACAAAGCCAAGTTTGAGCTCAGTTTACATTACAAAATCACTTTACTATCCACCTGTCAAATTCAATCTAAACACAAAAATAATCTTAGCATGCATTTTAAGCGCTGATCAGAAGAGACCAATTACGTCGTTGAGGGCACACATCCATGAGATCAGAACGAATTCCGTTCCAGTGGAAAGAGGAGCTGTGACGAGAGCACCAGTCCGGGTTATGTCTCAATTACAGCATAGTAGGATGGATTAATTAGTGGACGTCAGTCGCCGACCTCATGAATATTGAATTGTGTAAATGTAAGCTTGTAGATTGCGAAGATTTCGGATCTTTTCTAAAGACATTCTTTACTTTTAACACACGGTAAATTTTCGATATAGATATTACGCACATGGTTCAGTACAGTCGACATGACAACCGACACAAATGACTAGTACATCGAAAATTGCAACCTTTGATGATTGTCCTTGTCAGGTACGGCTCCTAGAAATCAGGATTTGACACTAGTAAATTTATAGTAACTTATTTGTCGCCAAATATCGCCTATTGTTGGCCAAATTTTATTTATGATAACTTTGCTAGCTGTTGTATGGAGATTTTGTAAGCTTTGAATGCTAGGTCAACAATTCTTGTCGGTTATTGGAGCATGGTGGAGCATGATTTGTTTCGGTCATCATGCATTTTCCGTTACACTTGACCACTCTCATACCTGAGTGGATGTGCATTCTGTTTAGGCTCGCTTTTCATTTATGCCGTACTAGGTTCTTGATGCTCGCTCACTGTAGACCGAGTCACAGGCGCTAGCATCACGCTATCATGGATGTCTGGTTTAGTATATTCATTTCAAATACATGTATATGTGTACTAGATTCGACACCTTTTACAGCGAGATGAAAAGCGCCCGTACTACAGCCTACACGTTGCTTGTGCAAAGTGAATACAATGACACACAGCGCCCGCACCGGACATACCCAACACTTCAACTGAATTTTGCGTGGTAGTGGTAGTAGTATCGAATACTCCTACGAACTCCACAACTAATTATGAAGTTTTTTACCAAAAGTTATTGATTCAAATAAATTAAATATATGACACGTAGTTTTGAGCTACATTAAAATAATATCAGAGGTTGACTTCGTCTTCTTGGCGGGCTTGCTCAAAAAAAAAAAAAAAAAAAACGCGAGCCAGATCAAATCTCCGAAAAAGTAACAAAAAACAGGAAAAAGCGGACGGAAAACGTCCGATTTCTCATTGTCAAACATAGTAGAGAGGGAAAAAGTAGACAACTTTATCAATGCAGACACACCTCCGGGTACCCAACAGTCGAGCTCGATCGATGGATTTGTCAGGTCCGATCGTGATCTCATAATAAAAAAATCCACAAATATACGCCAGTTGAAGAAACATTTCAACACACGTAACTTTTAACCTCAATTACATTATTATACGGTACCGATTGGTTCTTTTGTACTATGCTGTACAGAGAAATAAACCAGACTGATGTACTGCATGGGTGCGTTCATCAGCGAGGCCTAACAACCGACAATAATACCATGCATTTGTGTCTAACAGAATATTTGAAAGTTGCAATACCATCAGGCATGTAAGCAAAAATCGATTTGCCAATGTATGGTTAATATAAAGAGCAATTCAAGTCATAGGCATTAAATAATCCGCCATCAAACATTCCAAATTTGGATAATAGATTTTTCAAAGACATACATCTCTCTGTCTCTCTCTGTCTCTCTCTGTCTGTATATCTGTCTCTCTGCCGTTATATTTTTCGAGGCGAACGCTATTGTTGTGGAATATATAGCTAAAGAAACAACCAGAACAAATACAACTTTGAAAAAATGATACACTGTTACCGGTCTTCGTGCAAAATTATTTGAATAAAGTCGAACGCCATATGAGTGGTGGGTCACCCATTTTGCGGACTGACCGCGGCCATCTTAGCATAATCTGTTCTTCTACATTTTGAAGTATTGCAATGGGATTATATGACTAGGACACCATTAAATGTAATAGCATTGTACGATTTAGTGACGTCGACTGTAACGTAGAAGTGGGAGAGAGATAAATGAAATTGTTGAAGTATTACGATTCCGGTATCCATATCTAGTACCGAGTCACATTTACTTACGTTCTTCTTAGCAATGACATCTGCACCATGTTTAATCAGCAATTCAGCGACGTCTGCATGACCTGATTCAGAAGCTTCATGCAATGCTGTTGAATTGTCCTACAAAAATGTAAACAATGTTAAAATTGCTGTTCACCAATAAGAACTAAATCATGTAGGCATGGTATGAGGCATATACCGAAAAAGTCTGACAATATTATTGAAATCAAAAAAGGCACAGTAATCAAGGAGTATGCTTTCATTGTGATGGAAATTAAGGATGTACGATCGGAAAAGGAAAAGTAATGTAATATTTTCAAATGGGGTTTTTGAATACCTACACATGAGAGTAATCCAAAACTGGGGAAAAAAGATGGGGTCACCGCGCTTGTTTTTTTTACAAAATGACATTAAAAATTCATGATTTTTCACAAAATCACTAAAAATCAGTAAAACAGGTCATCATTTTCATCTTCACATCATGATTGCATTTTTGACTTTAACACTGTAAAAGAACAAACAAATTTTGAATATAAGCTACTTTGAAGTTTAACTTACATTAAAATTGAGCTAAAAAGCCACGATATTTATTTTTAACCAAAATTGCGACAAATATGCCCCAATTTTAGGAATGGAGAGGTAATTTTTTAGGAATAGGAGAGGATAATTTATTAATTATTGATAGTTTCTACTAATGTCAATTTTCTCAAACTTTGCAAATAATAGCTCTTTTTGTGAATTTTCAAAACCACATTTAGTTTAGTAGGTCTGTCTAAAGAGCACGTCATAGGCATTAAATAATCCACTTTCAAATATTCCAAATTTTGATAATAGATTTTTCAAAGACATACATCTCTCTGTCTCTCTCTGTCTCTCTCTGTCTGTATATCTGTCTCTCTGCCGTTATATTTTTTCGAGGCGAACGCTATTGTTGTGGAATATATCGCTAAACAAACAACCAGAACAAATACAACTTTGAAAAAATGATACACTGTTACCGGTCTTCGTGCAAAATTATTTGAATAAAGTCGAACGCCATATGAGTGGTAGGTCACCCATTTTGCAGACTAACCGCGGCCATCTTAGCATAATTTGTTCTTCTACATTTTGAAGTATTGCAATGGGATTATATGACTAGGACACCATAAAATGTCATAGCATTATACGATTTAGTGACGTCGACTGTAACGTTAAAGTGGAAGAGAGATAAATGAAATTGTTGAAGTATTACGATTCCGATATCCATATCGAGTACCGAGTCACATATACTTACGTCCTTCTTAGCATTGGCATATGCACCATGTTTAATCAGCAATTCAGCGACGTCTGCATGACCTGCTCCAGAAGCGCATGCAATGCTGTTGAATTGCTCTACAAAAATTTAAACAATGTTAAAATTGCTATTCACCAATAAGAACTAAATCATGTCGGCATGGTATTAGGCATAAACCGAAAAAGTCTGACAATATTATCGAAATCAAAAAGGCACAGTAATCTAGGAGTATGCTTTCATTGTGATGGGAAATGAAGGATGTACGATCGGAAAAAGAAAAGTAATGTAATTTTTTTCAATTGGAATTTTTTCAATACCTACACATGAGAGTAGTTCAAAACTGGGGGAAAAAGATGGAGTCACCTCGCTTGTTTTTTTTTTTGTTTTTTTTTTCAAAATGACATTAAAAATTCATGATTTCTCACAAAATCACTAAAAATCAATAAAACAGGTCATCATTTTTAATATTTATATCATGATTGCATTTTTCACTTTTACACTTTTACTTGTAAAAGAACAAACAAATGTTAAATTTAAGCTACTTTGAAGATTTTACTTACATTAAAATTGAGCTAAAAAGCCACGATATTTATTTTTTAACCAAAATTGCGACAAATATGCCCCAAATTTTAGGAATGGGAGAGGATAATTTATTAATTATTGATAGTTTCTACTAATGTCAATTTTCTCAAACTTTGCTAAATAATAGCTCTTTTTGTGAATTTTTCAAAACCACATTTTGTTTAGTAGGTCTGTCTAAAGAGCACGTCATAGGCATTAAATAATCCACTTTCAAATATTCCAAATTTGATAATAGATTTTTCAAAGACATACATCTCTCTGTCCCTCTCTGTTTCTCTCTGTCTGTATATCTGTCTCTCTGCCGTTATATTTTTCGAGGCGAACGTTATTGTTGTGGAATATATCGCTAAACAAACAACCAGAACAAATACAACTTTGAAAAAATGATACACTGTTACCGGTCTTCGTGCAAAATTATTTGAATAAAGTCGAACGCCATATGAGTGGTGGGTCACCCTCTTTGCGGACTGACCGCGGCCATCTTAGCATAATTTGTTCTTCTACATTTTGAAGTATTGCAGTGGGATTGTATGACCAGGACACCATAAAATGTCATAGCATTATACGATTTAGTAACTGTAACGTTAAAGTGGAAGAGAGATACGTGAAATTGTTGAAGTATTATCGAGTACCGAGTCACATTTACTTACCCCATCCTTAGCATTGACATCTGCACCATGTTTAATCAGCAATTCAGCGACGTCTGCATGACCTGCTCCAGAAGCTGCATGCAATGCTGTTGATTTGTACTACAAAAGTTTAAACAATGTTAAAATTGCTGTTCACCAATAAGAACTAAATCATGTCGGCATGGTATGAGGCATATACCGAAAACGTTTGACAATATTATTGTTATCAAAAAAGGCACAGTAATCAAGGAGTATGCTTCCATTCTGATGAGAAACTAACAAAAACACACAACTTGCATACTGATATTTAAGGTAACAAATCAAATAATAAATAAAAACTAGAAACGTAAGCAATTGACTCATAGTAGCCATTTACCAAAAAATACAATGCGCATTGCATTGTCCATTATAAGTCTTTGCAGCATTCGTAAACAAAGACCTTTAAAATTCGTTATAATCACCAGTGAAATAATTGGATTAAAATAATTCATTTCGACCATTCTATGACAGATGAAATGACTTATGTGAAGCACGGTCACTCCACAAAACGGACGTCCATCAACGTCGCTTCGCCATGACACGACGTACCAGCTATCTGGACTGGCTTTGCGTTGCAGCTATGGCGGATATGACATTAAAAAAAACTTATATTAGAAGCCGTACATTAACAATATTGCAATGACGTTTTTACGCGTAGTTCCGTCAATTGAACTTAAATTCTTCATTATTTTGCCATTATCTATTGCTTTCTTTCATCAAAAGTCATGGCTTAATACCTTCCTAGTATTCACGCACGCCTCACAACAAATGGTCTCCTCATCTAGCCAACACACACATGAATCATCTACATTACCTTTGTGAATACTTTAGTCATAGCGTTGTGAGCTAAATACTGTCTTTTTAACAGTTTCAAGCGAATTATTGATGAAAAGTTCGTTTCGATACATGGTCAGTGGCGTCGACAACATAACCATTGACCATTCAAACTGCTGTCAATCACAAAGTGACGCGCCGAATGTGCTAATGATTCAACATTTGTTGTGTACACCGGATCACCTACGATATACACAGTGCAATATAAAAATCCCCAACAAAGAACATTCAATCGACTTGAGAACGGGCGAATGCATACTGCCGCGATTTAGTTACGAAAGGTTTTTTTTTTCCATATCTTTATTAGCTGTCTCCCAATCTTGATCACAAATATCTTAGTCGAATACTTGCAAGGAAAAGCCTACTTGAACCAACTGCGAGTATGTTTGAATAGTGCTGCCACGTTTCGCCGCTGCCACAGCGTTCACCAGGTTCAACTTTCTGTGAACCAGTATGTTTTATGTTTATCGATGGCTCAAACATAATCTATATTGATTTCAAAGAACGTCTTTTTTATTATAACAGAATGTATAATAAGACCATTTTACATTCTGCTGTAACCTTTATTATGAAGGTAGTAGTCTAGGTATAAGTTTCACTTTCATGTCTACACTATGCAATTAGCTCGCTTCTGTAACCTCCACAAAATCTCCACAAATGTAATATTAACCACAATTGTAATATTAAAAATGCACCCATGAATGTAATATCGCCCATAAATGTAACAAAAATCAACCATAAATGTAATAAAAACACCAACCACAAATGTAATAAATAGTAACCATAAATGTAATAAAAAAAACACCCATAAATGTAATACTTATCAACCATAAATGTAATAAATCTATTTTGTCGTTGCAATTGAGGAATTAGCCCTTAAATATTGATCTATGTAATAAGGAAAGCAACTCCACACATTATTCATTTCTTAATTGTTTGCGTTTAGTGTGTTTTGCATATTTGAAAGTGTATTTTACGTTTCCCTGTTTTGTGTACAGAACTGATTGGCCATGGCTAGACACAGCTGTAATCTGAGTGTCAGTGCAGTCTCTACTCCAGAGTGGGGAAGACTGTATAACACTACGATCCTTTAACGCCGTTTTTCTAAAATTGCCGTACTTTCTTAATCAATCTTCTCAAATTCGTCTTCAGTGGATAAATTGTGTGGAATAATCGATAGATTGTCTGTATTCCTATGTTGTCCCACTTGAAGTTTGTTCCTTCACTAGGGATGCCAGGATGTCTAATTTTGTTCTACTGTGTTCAAGGTAGTGTTCGTATTGTTTTTTACTAGATTGAAATACATGTTCTCGTCAACATGTTTTGTGTCGTAAGTTTCTGTTATAAGGTTTTATATTCCTCTGTTATTTGTTCTCAGTCATCCGTCATAAACTTTGTGTGGTATCACTGGTTGACGAGTTATTTTGACGCTTCCTTATTATATAATATCAGTGTCTAGAACTGCTGTTCCACTTCCATTATCTAATGGTTTGATCAGTACCTCGCCGTTTTCTGATAGCGTTCTCAAAGTATTCTATTCTGTGTTTCGGAAAGGAAACCTAGTTTCAGGAAAGTATGCAATAACATTACACTAGTCTTATTAAAGTTTTTACTAAGTTTTTATTAAAGTTATTTACTCAGGGCATTGATAAACAAATGATCACATATGCAAGTTCAAGTTTATTACATTTATGGTTGAGTTTTATTACATTTATGGTTAATTTGTTTATTACATTTGTGGTTGCGGGTTGTTACATTAATGGTTGATTATTTTATTACATTTGTGGTTGATTTTATTACAATTGTGGTTGATATTACATTTGTGGAGATTATTACATTTGTGGAGGTTACAGCTTCGACCGGATACTATAGAAATAACGGGCGGCGCGTTGACCATGAACGTTTATTTGTGGGCAAGGGCGAGAGAAAAGCCAAAAATTAACGGTCGAGGCTTGCCGAGCCCGTTAATTTGGCTTTCCTGGAGCCCGCGTCCACAAATAAACATTAATTGTCAGAGCGGAATCTGTTATTTCCATTATATTATCAGCGAACCCAAGAAAACCGTCAAAATTTCCGAAAATTTCCGGAGCGAACGACAACTGGGCCCGAGAAACTGAGCATTAATACCCGGCACACTGTCACGCGCGCCGTTAAAATTGGCAAATCCGGAGATGTTTTCAGAAAAAAGTATCTCAACTTGACCTACAAGTGCTCCATTTATTTTGTGATTGATTATGATTTAAGTTTGAGATGTAAAGTTACGATACTTTGAGTTGTTAATCTTATTATTCATATTCACGGGCATGTAAACAGACCATTACTGTGTATTTGTGGTCATCACGTGGTTCAGATCGACCGATCAAAATGCGACGGGCAGCGCATGGTAATATAATGTGCGATTAATGGAACTCAACAATGTCGTTCATACTGTCTGCAACACGATGTCAACATTGATTTGCATTCATTATTCAGTGCCACTCCCAGACCCTGGGATCGCGAACGACGAGTTTTCGACAGATTCAACGAAATGTTTCGTTTGATATAATATTTCAATGTTGCATTTATATAAAATTGACGAGCTTATATCTATTAAGGTCCGATCGTTCGAGCTCGATGACTCCCGCTAAAAAAATGCTGAATCGTATGAGACAAGATCATCGTTTACCTCTATGGTGGTTTATGAGAAAAGCTTCACAGAGTATATTAACAGCATTTACACCTCTTTAGGCCAGGAAGAAAAAATAAATTGTTCATCGGAATCGCCGCTTCTACTTTGGCATATTTGGATTTTTTTTTTTTTTTTTTTTTTTTTTTTTTTGATCGCGGCAAATTCTTACTTCCGCATTACAAATATTTTTAGTACTGCCGCTGGTGGCGCCCTACACTGTGTCGGGTTTTCGCGGGCACGGGATTTTGAATGAGACTTCATACGTGCTCGGACTTAGTTGACCGCCAGCACGTTGTTGTGACGTCTGAATTTGGCGAATCACGACGCAAAGTGGGTCGATTTGGCCAGAAATTTGCTCGTTTTGTAAAGGTTAGTACAAGTCACATCATGAGTATTAATTTGATCGCCAACATTCGACGTGATGGCCAACAGTTAGTTCCAGAGACGCTATTCAGTGTTTGTCCTGATATTACGTTCAGCGATTTGTTCAACAAGATCGTGACAGCAGATGGACGGTTCATCCAATGAATGAAAATTGCATCGAAAGTGCAAAAATTTACGGCAATGACAAAACACATGGTTGCGTCGATGTTAAAGTACGATCTGAATGATGACTATAACTTCACTCCGATCTCAGTCACGTACAGTGTTGTTAGACCATTGTGTAAAATGTGTATATATAGACAGTGGTAAAGAGGCCAAAACATGGGGCCAAAGTAAAATGAAAAAACTCAGATGCTAGGTCCCACCAGGACAATATTAAAGGACCATACTGAATTGTTGAATTTCAGTGATTTGCTGTACATTTCAGTTTTATTCTGAGAGAATGTTGAAATGCTCAGAATATGTTGTGCAAACACTAACTGTGAATGTAATGGCCTATGTTATTGTTGGGAAATATAGTATTGAATTCAGTTACCAGTATCAGTGTTTCTTGTCTGAGATATTTCTGGTAAAAAGGGAAACAATTATCTTGCCTTGTCTGCATCTGTGCAAATATGCCAGAGAACCGCGTTTACCTTCGGCCTAAAAAAATTAAAAAAAATTCGCTCGCCGCTCCTGGGACTTGGTCCAAAAATCCGATGAACAAGATTTTTTTTTCTCTGGCCTTAGGGACCGTGAATAAAAACATGCGTTCGGCCTCAAACCACCACCCTAACCCCCCCCCCCCCCCCCCACGAAAGTTTGGAAGTGCGAAAATCCATCCAAGTCTCATTTTGTATCAGCATACCATACAATCTGTAATTACTAATTACACCAATACGAAATCACGCATACGCTACTACCCCATACACCCTCTAAAATCAACCCTTTTTCAGCACAGACTCGACAATAACGCAACCAATAGAATGGACTGAATTGAAACTGTGTATCCAAATACAAATTTACTTACAGGTGCACTGAATTGAACCACATGTATGTAAGAAGAATGCTGGTGTATCGCTGGTGCCCCACTGCGCTGGCCTGGTGCACGCCAAACAATATAGCGCAATATTTTGCTATACATAAACACGTATAGCGAGATGTTGCGATATAATAACATCACGATTTTTACGCATGCTAAGCGAAATGCGGCCAAACCCCCTCCCCCTAAGTGCAGAAGTTGCGTTTACCTTGTTCGTGTTTCAATTATACGTGGCCCCTTACAGAAGTGTGTCGATGTTCTTCATCTCCCTTATTCACTCACGCAAGTTAGTGAAAGACGAAATGAAGAATGGTTCGGTGTTAAACCCCAGTGCGGGGTATAAAACACTCCCAACTCTTTTAAAATTCATAATGGTGCTTGAGTGACAACCGGCAACAGTAATGTAGACCACTCCGTGAAAATCACGCCTAAACGATTCTCAAACAAAAATAATTGACATACCATAAGCATAGACTGTTTCATAAACAACCAGCAAAGTTTCACAAAGCTTTTTAAAATTACGACGATAGGGGTAAAATCGCTTTCGGAACAAAGGGAATGGCCCCTATGAAACAGTCGTTCCGTGATTCAAACAATTGTCAATCATTCAGTGACGTGAAGAGGTGTAAACTGGTCAAACATTTGCTGTGCATACGAGAACAAATACGATGTAAACAAACCAAGTGTATGCTTAGAATTACATGTATATCGGCGTGCACACAGGAAGAAAAATTCGTGGATGTCATAAGTTAGCGCCTATGATGCAATGACATCGCGAAAGTGAACCCTTTTTGGACGTGACTTCGCTAAAGATGAGTCGGTACGGTACGATGTATTCTTGCCAAAAAGTGTGTACATGGTATTTTACAAAACTGTAGGCAGAGTCCATAGTTTTCATTGACAATGACATCAAAAACTAATAAACATCAAAGCAAGGCGGAAGCCTCCATGATCAATATAATTACAGCTGCTTTCTGCACTGTCCCTCTAATAGAGGGACCGTGATTCCAGTCAGGTGAAGAGAGCCACTTTTTTAAACAGCCCCCCCCCCCTTACACACACACACACACTTCTACGACTGAAAGTACCGGTACTCTACAATTGCTTTTGATATAAATACTAGCCCTGAAAACGACCGTATCGTTTGTGATTATGTACTCGTGTTCTCACACATGGAATGACATGTCATGTTAGGAAAGCCGGTAAGCTTTTGACACACGGTTGCCTTATTAACGTTTGGACTTCTGTTATGAGAATAATATAAAACTTGCAAGACATCTGTATTGTCGAAACATTGTATCTGTCAGTTCACGGTGAGCAAGTGAGCGTTATCACCCGACCTTCTAAAGGCTTTAGGCCTAAGAGGATACGTGTGTCCGAGATCGGTTCATTGAGTAGGCAATATATCGTAAGATTTCGACAAAGGTTGGACTTTATTTCTTCAATAACGAATATATCTATGAACACAATCCGTGGTTCATTCCAGTCGGAGGTTAACTAACGTTTCACGCAAAAAAATGTTCAGAAAATTAACATAACTCCTGATGACTTGTCGGGTTCACCCTTCGAGCAACCGAGCAGCCGACCGCGATCGCTTACAGATATCGTGATACACGAAATTTAGGGAAATATCGACCCTTCCGTGATGCACTTAACTTACTTTATTTTTCTATTTTAGTGATCGTTTATGAGATATAGCGACCTTAACATACAAAAATATTTCTTATATTTTTTGTTTGCGGATTTCACTGAATTAGGTTTGTACATATTTACAACATGAAACAGATGTTCATAATACTCACCCGACCACAAAAGTAACCTCTACCATTGACATCACATCCATCATCTATTAAAGACTTGGCCCTCTCAACATCACCTCGCCTGCTGCATCAATGAGATACTGTAATAGTAAACATTAAGTTATACCCTGCTATACTCAGATTCCTGTGATGGTAAACAATTAGTTATACACTGCTAAGCTCAGATTCAGACTGCATGTTGGATGATAAACAAACATATACATGGATTTAAATGGATTTCAGTACCAAGCCAAGAGCTTATTTACATTTATACATACAATTTAGTGAGTTGTACATCATCATCTTACAGCACGTAAATTGGTATGCAGAAAATGCTGATGCGCAATACACAGAACTTATATTTGTCTTATACCCATCTTCGTTCTGATTCTTTTATTCATTGCCAAGGACAACAGTACGAAGGACAGCAAAGCTGGCGCAAGATGGTCATTTCATCACTTCCTTGTGATTTTGAACATTAATTGAACTCATCTTATAACTCAACTAATAACGATTATAGCCTTAACAAGGAAATTTGACATCAAACTGGTCCAATAATCAGTTCCATTCAAGGTACAGATGCCGCCAATTGAACTGTTTATGCAAAAGGTTGTTCGTGCGCAGTTTTTCAGCGGACCGGCAAATTTAAAAACTAATCAGCGGGCGGGGAGAAAAAAATCGATATTTACTGTGGGCGGGGAAGAAATTTAATTATTTTTTGTGAGCGGGTAGAAACTTTTTGACCGTGGGTACCTGAAAATACGTAGAGGGAGGGGAAAGCCGTGGTTGATAGAACTTGTGGGGGATAGAGCGCATAACTTAGAGGGGAGCAATATTCCAAGGTATATTGCTAGCTGCTCGCACGGTTTTGCGTTGATCTTGGTTACCTAGTGGGTATAGGGGCATTTCAGTAATTGGAGAGGGCAGTTGGGAGCTTGCATTGTTGTTGTTGGGAAGGGGGGGTCGACCATAGATACTGGAGGGCAGAGGGCATCAAAATTCAGTGGGAGGGTACATTTCCGAGTATGCCAGTGGGAGGGCAGTTACGAACAGCTCTACTTTCCCCTCCAGATTTTAGGTCAAGGACAAAAATCAGGGAAATCAGTATATCAGCCTTCAAAACATATTTTGTGATAATTTTGCAAAATTGATGAAATTTACCAGTTTGCG
The DNA here is from genome assembly GCF_041260155.1 of Ptychodera flava. Classification (NCBI taxonomy): domain Eukaryota; kingdom Metazoa; phylum Hemichordata; class Enteropneusta; family Ptychoderidae; genus Ptychodera; species Ptychodera flava. The sequence continues at coordinate 38,842 of NW_027248409.1, forward strand.
GCACCTGAAACTAATACATTACCAGGTCCTGGTAATACATAACCAGGACATTTGAGATTTACAAATTTAAGTAGGACCATCCTGGACCACTGACAGTTAGTGGTGGTGCCAGGTGTACGGAAAGGGTAAGCGTACCCTGCTAGCATGCTACATCCATCAGGATTGGTCGAAAAATTATCTAAATATTGTATGAAGTGAAACAGTAGGCCTATATGAATCACTTTATTAAGTCAAAGCCGGGAATGCTGTCGCTAATCATTTGAGTGACCGAGGTTTCGTATTTGGCCACAATGTCATCATACCGACCGTAGAACTTTTTGAAAGTCTTCACGAGTCTTTCGGATGTGAATCCCTGTCTCACTAGTTCTGATACCAATAAGCTGTGTCTCATTTGAAAATTCACAGTGGATTAAAGTTTATCTAATTTGTTTCATATAGTGTTATCTATTGTTAGTATAAAATTTTGAATTGGTATATTTCTTGACTTCAGAAATATTTACAGAAATACTGACTATACAACAATGTCAACGACTGAGCTTTGACCCGAATCTCGTTAAACTAAAATAATGGACAATGAGAAACACCAGGTTTGCCGTTGTTACCTATATTTATTGTCGGCGTGCTGTCAATGGACAATTACTGAGACTTAATACAAAAGTTTGTACGTTTCATTAGATTTGCTATGAACGGAGATAATATTTAGTCATGAACAGTGAAACGGCTATAATACGTTGATTTCAAAGCACCATATTGTCATTGTTGACAATATTTTATTGACACGTGTCAAGATGGAGATAGGTAAAGAGTACAACTTGTGCAAATATATATCAGAATACCGATACGCGAGGACTTTGGTTAATAGCGTTTCTTACCTTTTGTTACCATACAGAAGCATTGTGTTTAAACGATATCGTGATTAATGCAGGCATGAACGCCATTATCTGAAACAGCTGAATATTTTCACCACGGACTATGACCCCTTCACTTCGAGGATAGCGATGACAATAGTCAGGAAGGAGCGTGAATATACCTTATTATGCACTAGACAAAGTTGTTTTTCTTTCGATGGGATTCTAGAAAGCCATGTTAATAAGCTTTAGTCATATATAGTATAGTGGCGTCAGCCAAGGTTTTCAGTCTGGCAGATTCATTGTATTTTAAGTTAGACCGGGTAACATTGCATGTCCGTCAAAACGGAATTAAGTTAGAACAGTTGAATGAACACTTTGCCTGTTACATACTACTGACGTAAAATCGTGCGAAAGAATTGTGAAATCCGCTAACCTGGGGATTCCTCCGTTTGCTGGCAGCCATGGCCATACCATAGACAAAGCCAAGAGATCATCAAACTTCGTTAGTGGCGTGCACCTTCTCAACGTCCTGGCAGCCTGTCGAAACAAATATGGCGTTAACGTTACTCAAGGGGTCTCGTGACCAAAGATACGTATATTATGGGTCAATTATTAACTTCTGGTTATCCTATTTCATCAAAAACATCAATAAACATCGTCGGGTGTATATTGACATCTCTCTAATCTTGTCAGTGTTTGTTATAGCAAACGGTTCCTTTATGTAAGTTACCTCACAGCAGGAAACATTGAACTACAGAAATACTTCCGAAAACCGATATAATGCTTTGCTAAGAATAACTATCTGGAAAGACAAAAATAAGCACTGTATGAGAAACTTTAACGTTTACAGACAAGTATTGCGATGTTTAATATAGATACAGAAGTTGAGATCAGTTCGTAATAGTCTTATGGTGGAAGTGACACAAGTACCGGGCGATCTGTTACATTGAGATATCTAGGTACTCTGGTGAAAAACAGTGAACCGTGGCAACGCAAAAATGTAGACTGTGGTCAACTTGATAACATTTGACAAATATCTCAGAGGACACAGTACGGTCATATTTGTGTTGAGTTGTGATGTACTGACATATTATAAACCTACCTTGAGGTCTCCCGGTCGAAGACGTTATTTAAGTAGAACGGTCTAAAATATCAACTTCAATTGTCCCCTTGACCGATATTTGTAGTGTCAAATTGATATAACTATGCGGCTCTCCCTTACATGAAGTGAATTGTCGGCCTTGTAGTAAGCTTACACTTGTAAACTGTTTATATTGAATTTCAACAAGCTGTTTAGAAACTATTTGTCAAGACTACGAAAATGAAATATATTTCATCTATTTCGCGACCCTATCTTCAAGGGCCTGGAGCATGCAATTTTCTTCTGAAGTAGTGTTGTACGATTATTAAGACCAAACCCTGAAAACTTCAAACAGCAGCTGGCTGGATGTTGATATCAAATGACTTGTGGTTTAGACCTATGGACATTGGTGCACCACCAAGTTTCTTTCCGAAATTACAGTATTTCCTTAACGTGTGTTATCTTCCTGTAAAAAATGGAAAAGAAAGTCTTAAAGCGTAAATGCTTTTCATGAATAAATATAGAAATGTTAATCTGTCTATGGCTAATGGAGGTAGAAGCAAAGTAAGCACATGCGCTCATTTTTACACTGTGTACAGGCCTGTAATTGCTTCATAGCAATCACAGAGATGTACATAGTGTACGTGGGAGCCAAGTCTTTGCAAGGGTAAGCCTGGTGTAATTTTACAACAGATTGAAATTGTATCAGTCAGATTTCATCGGGAATATTAGTCAATACTGACAAAATGAAATATACAAATAGCATAGGGTATTAGTGAAAATAGGAGGCGAGAGCAGAAGTCTTATGCGGACGACAGTTCACACACAAGTCATGCCGATCGCCGACGTCCTAACAATAAAGTTACTATTGAATTGACGGTTGCGTCACACGCACTAAACAATTGCTTTTGACACGATTCACGAACTCACTCTAAGCTGAAATGCAACCGTTATTTGTAAGTGTTACTTCGTGATTTTATCATATAGAGCTTTTGAAAATCGATTCGGCTAACTGATTTTCGATTTTTCTTCGAAAACAGATATGAAAATCTGATGGTAATATGATGACTGCAAAGATAAAACATACGGCATAACTTGAAGCCTTTGCATATTTTCCATTACCAAATAGTATGTTCATGGAAAATCAAAACTATTTGCTCAGTTGAAGAAATATGAAATCGCACAGGACAGTAATCTTACTTCTGCCGCGGCTAAGGTTGAAATATTTACTAATGACATGAGCTTTTTACTGAGTGCAAGTATCAATAGCTTATCTCTTTTGTTGTTGTGTTATTTTTGTTACTTACTTCATATTATCTGTTTCAAAATGTGCAATGTTATATTTATTTGGTTGTTGTCTCCCTACTTGTTTTTATTGCTTGTTTGTCTGTTTTATCTGTACAACACATATTGTGCCCTAGCTCTCGTGCTTTGAATTTCCTCAGCAACCTTTGACCTTGTTCTTTGTTTTCAAGATGCATCATTCCTACAGATGGTAATCCTGTATGGTTTTCAGAATGCATCACAGATGGTAATCCTGTATGGATTTGTATCACCCTGTGCATTTACAGCGCCCCCCCCCCATCTTGAATTCCCACCCTTCCGAATGTCATCAGTTGACTTCATTTCTGTATGTCTGTGTTATAATAGGCTGTACACTGACAGTTGTATTACGTCTAAATATTCCAATTTGAAGGCATAAAATTCATCACTGTAAGCGTTTTTGCTTTTGCTTGCAATCCATGATCGTAACATTTTATAAGTTGATTTATTTATAATATAAGGCAACTTAACACACATTGCTAGACCAGCACATTTCAATCGATCGCTCGTGAATGGGGTGTTTTTTTCTGGGCCTTGGAGGTGGCTGATGAGCCTTGATCAGGGGCATCTCGATTCCACCTTGGTTGTATAATAGGACGGGAGTGACGTTGGGCGACCTACGTCGTTTTTTGGTCACGATTACAGTTTTCTTTTACAATTATCTACAACATCGACAAACAACAGCAAGGAATGACACATTGTTTTTTAATATTTTTTATTATCGTCATCATCACCATCAACAACAACAACAATAAAAACAACAACAACAACAACAATAACAAGATTACTCAATTCCCTGTGGTATAAATTGTGTATCGCATGCTATGGGCAGCCGGCCGGGGCGTGCAGTATACAATGATTCCACTTGTATATACTCGATAGTATACTGGACACCCCGGCCGACCGCACATGTCATACACAAGTCATACACCTACAGCGATTTTATCGACTATTGCTCCACAGGAAGGAAGCTCAACCCGGATGAAATACTAAGTCTGTTTTAGTGATATCAATGTTTCATAATTACGAATTATTATTCTTAATACTTATGAAAATAATATCATGTCGTGTGGACCGACATTACTAAAACAATCCAACTATACCAAACAAGTTCCGACCGTACGTGTTTTAGAGTTTACAACACCGAACTTTTTAAGATGTCATCCCTGTCAAACTACATACAATGCTTCAGTAGATCGCCTTTCTCTCAACGATAACTGCCACTGCATTTTCTGCTATGCTACAAATCAGTCCGAAAGGGTCAGCTTTGTTCTACATATCAGTAGCACACATTATATCGATTCTCTGTTCATTTTTGCCCTGAATTTGTCAGGTACTCCAGTTATTAGTAAGAAAAATGTGAAAACAGCAGTCAATCTAATCAGGTCAACTTTGATGAATTCGAAATAGCTTGAAGTTGATAAAGCCTTGAACAAATATTATCAATAGCTTGATGAGACAAAACTAGTCATTGCCAGCAACAACAAATAGAGGAATGATCTCGTCACATTACACAGTACGATGTACGCACCTTTATCTTATACCGTTTTGAGCCGTATTTAGCATTCTTTATGTACCTTGCCAACGAACTTTAGTCCACAACACGATTATAGCTAACCATAGTAAAACACATTTCGTAAAAGAATCGAAGCTCTATTCATCGCGAAATTAATAACTTCGGGGCCAACGCACAGATCTGACTTACTTGCCTTTCACAGAAATTGGAGTATTAAAACGCCCCCAGTGTTTGAGGTAAAGAGACAACGTGAACTGATGTCTGAAGCCCAACTTTCCTGGTGGGGGTGCGGAAAATGTTGAGAGAAAGAAGTGGGTAAGTCAATTTCTCGTGCGAAATAAATTGAAACGCCCTCAGCTATAATATCCACCTTAAGGTAAAGTGCGACGAATTCGGAAACGCACGCAGTTTAGAACGTTTCTGCGCAGATTTAACTCCAGCCTGCCGCAAATGGGTTATTTTGAAGCGCATGTATTTAACACCACCTGTCATTGTTGAAATTGCGCTTTTACCTAATTTTTTGACCCAGTCTCTTAGAAATACATGTGACCTATAACCTTGTCATATTTTGACCCCTAGGAAGCTGGTTTTTATTAAATATGAGCGAAAAATTAACATTTCTCTCCCATTTACATGGCGCATATTACCCATTCACCTGGAGATATTGTAAAAAATAGCGTGGTGACACCCTTTTATTAAAAGTGTAAACTAAATGGTATAATGTCAGAATGTTATTTGCCAAGTTTGGTCAAAATGACACCAGTCAAAGCGACAGGAAGAAAGTTCGAAAATTATGTAGTGACATAATTTCGATATCGTCATTTTGTAATCGATACTTATGTTAAAATTTCTTCACAAAAATCATGAAAACTATACATTCGATAGATATGGATCTTAAGTCTTGGTATTTATTAAAATTAACTCATTTGCTAAGCGTTTTATAACTGCTTTCTTTAGTTTAAGTGAATTTTATCATTTTTATTTATTTCTAGCGACGACACTTTAACGTCTGTTTCCATGGAAACGAGCAAGGTGACCCCCATTTTTTACTTCATTTTTGCATTTGCAAAACGTTCAAAAATATTTGTGCAAAGTTTCAAGAAAATGACACCACAACCTAATTTTGACGTAATTCGTAGTACTTCACCTTAAATTTAAATCTGGAATGTAGACTGCGGGAGAACCTACCTGCTCAAGGATATTTGAGTACATGTCTGTTTCCCATTGAAGCGGGGTTTTCAGACTCTATACAAGAACCGCAATTTAGAGTGTACAACATCAGACTTTTGAAGATGTCATCACTGTCAAAGTACAAAAATGCATAGTAAGATGATAACACGGTTGGTACACGTTTTCAACAAATCACTTTTTCTCAACGTTGACAGGCATGGTATTTCTTTCATTCTACTAATCAGTCAGGAAGGGCCTGTTTTCCTTTCAAAATGTATAATGAAAAGGCATTATGTTCGATTCATTTGCGCCCTGAGTTTGTCAGATGCTCCAGTCATTAGTGCAACATAAGAATAGCAGTTACTTTAATTGGGACAACGTTGATAAAACAATTTTCAGTTGAGACAGCAGTGAACAAATATTACCATTTCTTTGTTAAATGATTCATTCAAGTTGATATCAGGTGTACCTTTCTGATATAAAACTACTCATTGTTGTAAACAGACAAATAGAAGAATGATGATGTCACGGTACGAAGTCGCGCTCCTTATCATGTACTTAGGGATCTGTTTTGAGCCGTATTTAGCATTCCTTATGTACCTTGCCAACGAACTTTAGTCCACAATAAGATTATAGCTAACCATGGTAAAACACATTTTGTGAAAGAATCGAAGCTCTATTCATCGCGGAATTGATAACTTGGGGGCCATCGCACATACCTGACTTACTTGCCTTTCACAGAAAATCGAGTATCAAAACGCCCCAAGTGTTTGAGGTAAAGCGTTTCGCCAACAATCGTTTTCACAGCTATCGGCACAGCGTGAACATATGTTTGACGCCTGGCTTTTCGCGCACGGGGAGAAAAAATAAAGACCTAAAAATGCACATTCTTAATGCGTAAACGGGATTGTGCCTTGTGATGGATTATATCGGCGGACAAATTTAATGTTTCCTGTCTGTACTTTGTTGTATCATGGATTTCCTCTTCCCGAAATTACGAATAGCTGAATAATTTAGTTATGTTACCAACGCTAAACGTGAAAGAGTATCTTGTAAATTTGTACTTGTGGAATTCAACCTTTGCCCCATTTCCAAAAGAACATATACATAAATGACGTCATCACTTATTGGCTATCCCACTTGTAAAATGTTACCAGTATATAAAGTGATGATAAAGACACGTCATTATTTTTTTATGATAAAAGACACGTCATTATTTTTGGACAGCGTAAGTTTTACAAAATGATAGAATAACACAAAAACATGGCGAGGTTGTTTTCGACTATCACTTACATCAAACACACATCCATTGGTTTATACCGCCCAAGGTAAGGCATTTCAATAAAAAATATTGTTGTTATAACATTATTATGATAAAATGCATGAATATTATGAAATGATGAATTTGATTCAGTGCATTTTTGATATTTTCCGTACTCTGTTATATTGTTTCTTATGTTTTAGCTTAAGTAATGAACATCTCTAAATAATGGGTCTAATCGTAAATGCATCGAATAGAAAAATCTTTATGACAAGGCAATTCAATAAATTGTGATTGATAATAGTATTTAAGTAAACAAAAATGATAGACGTGTTCATTTGTGTTAATTAAAATCTCAATTTGGTCACATGCTTTGAGTGTAACTCATTTGACTCAGGTTTAACGATGGCAAAATGTTTAAATCAGTCGTTTACGACTACTGTGAGAATCGTCAGTAAAACCTCCAGTGGACTTATAGTCGAAATTATTAATTTAGTGCCTCATTTCATCATATAGGTTTAGTCTCCAATTGGAATACTCGGTTCTCGTTCCATTTTCCGGACTCAGAGACATGATAAATAACTTATTTACATTTGTATTTCAGACATAGCCGATATGTAGGTATTAGACTGTGAAACTCGACTCCATTCTAAGGGCAATTTAAATGTATTTTTACCGTTGGCAGATAAAATGTCACATCAACAATGATGATAACAATGATTCCCCTTGTATATACTCGATAGTATACTGGACGCCCCGGCCGGCCGCCCATGTCATACACAACTCATACACCTACAGCGATTTTATCGACTATTGCTCCACAGGAAGGAAGCTCAACCCGGATGAAATACTAACTCTGTTTTAGTGATATCAATGTTTCATAATTACGAATTATTATTTTTAATACTTATGAAAATAATATAATGTTTTAGACTTTTCATTTCCAGTTTGCCTGTGCACGACGTTGCGCGTTGTCAGTCGCTGTCATCAGTATTTTCTTGTAAGCAGAGTAATATACTGTACACATCCCTGCTAAACTTGTTTAAAGTATCCACATATCTACGTGACAAGTTGCGTAGAATAGGTGCGTGATTTTACAAGTTGTACACCCTATTAGTGGTGGACTTATAGTCAAAACAATTAATGTAGTGTCTCATTCAATTATATAGGTTTAGTCTCCAATTGAAATACTCGATTTTTATTTCATTTCCTGGACTCAGAGACATGATAAATAAGTGTTTTTACATTTATATTTCGGGATAGCTGTACGACTGTTGTTCGACTATGCAGACATATGGGACCGTGTAACTCAAATCCATTGTGAGGAAAATTTAAATTTATATTTTACCTTAAAATGTTACACTCAGGTTATGATTTCAGTGCGATACCTGTCCTACTCTTGCCATGCTGTCCGAGTAAAACAGACTATTGTCAAAGATTGGATGTCCTTCTGCACACAATATTTAGTTATTATAAAATCGGGTAAATACAATGAAAATTGCACATTGACAATGCATGATCTACCCCGTATAGCCTTTACTTATTTTGGGTCAAACGATCGATATTCTGCCGTAGGTTACTGTGATGTAGGCAACTCAAGATGACTGCTCGCTTTGATTGCCAACTAAAGTGAGGAAATTTCTGATTAAGACAGTTTTAATAACAACACCATAAATCATCAGGTTGTCAAGGATTCTAAAGTCTGCTCACTAAGTTTGGTTCATTAACTTTAGTAATTTATTCGACATTGATATGATTTCTTGCTCGATTGCTGATTTCTTGCTTTCTTGCTCGCTTTGATTGCCAACTAAAGTGAGGAAATTTCTGATTAAGACAGTTTTAATAACAACACCATAAATCATCAGGTTGTCAAGGATTCTAAAGTCTGCTCACTAAGTTTGGTTCATTAACTTTAGTAATTTATTCGACATTGATATGATTTCTTGCCTCTGAAGTTTGGATTACGAGGGAAACATTTAAAATCTGAAATGATTTCGAAAAGAAAACGCTATATGGTATTCGGGCGTAAAGGGAAAGGACAAGAAACAGCAAATAACCGAATATTAAATTCTCACTACACCCATTGTTCGGCAAACAAGGGAGCGTTCGATTTGCACGATCATGATTATGATTTATGTGACATCATTTTCGAAATCGAGGTTGGAAGCAAAACTGGTTATCTTGATCACGTGTTCAGTTGACTTGGCTGCCCTCATTGTTTGCGCATTTCTACAGACCTGCAGCTTACGTAGCGACGCCCACAAGCTAGTTTATCGGTAAACGTTTCTATTAAATCTTCGCGTAGAATAGTTTATTGTACCTACTACATACACTCCTATACGGTAGTGCGCCTAGCTAGCCTGCAATGTGTTATGAAAAAATAAACAAATATTTTTTTTCTGATTTCGTTGTAAATCAGGGTATTTTAATTTTTAATAACAGAGGCGATTAAACCGGCATCTTGTGACTAAATTCGCCTGAAAATATTGCTTTCAAAATCAAATTTTACTCTCTGAAACTTAAAAATTACTGCCATTTCCGCTTTCAGCATCGGTGGTTGTGTTATCTGCCATCTTGTAATCACAGCAATCACGCCCTGGAGCATGATTGCTATGATTGTCAAACACGATTGTTATTGGGCGTATACGAACATACGATCACAATTATGACTGGCAAATCACGATCGATCATGATTGTATTAATCGAACGCTCCCAGCTCTAATTTCACACAACGATGCGCCCTCAATGGCCTTCAATGCTTGAACAGGCTAATTAGGCAAGCCAGGCTGGTGACGCTTTGTAAAAACTTGCTCCACTTGCATGACTTGCCTGAGCTGAGCTGCGCTTTTTTTCCACGAAATTGAAAATTCAAACATCAGAGGAACTTTTTTCGATTCTGCAACCTGTTCCCCTTGTGAGCTGCTAACGAGTTATTTGGTCTGGGCGATAACCCCGGTGGTGATCGGCAGAACAAATTACTAATGAAGGTGATTAGGAAGACCAATTAACAGATATGGACTGTTTTCTTTGAAATACTACATTGAGATAGCGAGGGTCAAGTAATAGGTACACACGCAACACAGGTAAGGCTTGTATAACGAAAAAAAAAGTTGAATATGTTTAATACATGACATTTATTGATCATATTCATAACTTCTAGACGAATGATGCCAGCAATTTTTTATGGTATCACCCATGCAAACCATGGCCAGTGCAGCGTGCATGCTGCGTTGCTTGGATAGTCGATCGAAAGATACATATTCTTTTCACTAGATCTGAGGATATGTATGTATACGAAGAATACATATTCTTTACACAAGTACCGAGGATCGGTCTTTGGCCTAACATGTCGATCCCGGGCATTCTATCGATTATCCAAGCAAACATGACAGCCCTGCACCCACACAGAACGTGATGGGGTGTAAACCTTTGATCTGGCATGAAACGACGTTCTACACCCCATTTGTTAGTTATGCGTAGTTTACTTTTAACTGCTTTACTGGAAGATACGCTTTGCACCTTTTGATCGTCTAGCAAACGATCGGCTTTTTCCAATTATACGGTTTCCACCCGACAACGTCACTGTCGTCGACCACTGTCAACCCTAGTCGCATAGTTAAGACATTCTTGAACTGTAGGGTGACATAATCTTGGTGTGGAAATTTGAAAGTAGGCCTATCTGTTAGGGCAAGGCAATGGCAGTTCATTGTGTAAGAGGACACGGTAGGGTTAACACACAGGCTCACCTTCCAGTAAATGCGACTTTTTGGCCTTTATTCTTATCGTTCGCAAAATGTCACATATACTTACAAGTCACCATCGTAAGTATCTTTGCAATAAATAGATGCACTTACAATCAATACGTGATAAGATATGAGGAGATTGTTTAGAATTTTCGTGCGTCGATGGCGAAAATCTAGGCCAGAAATGTCCATTGGCGGTTTGCAACTCACTGTCAATCAAATACTTGACGTGCCGCTCAGTCATACTGTCATTGTACATAGCAATGAACACATAAATCGCCTTCGATTCTCATGTACTGTGTAAATACAAGGTGGATACTAAAGATGGTCATACAAGCTATTTTCAACTTTCCATTTTATAAAAAAAACAATAAATAGATTTCTGTAAGACAAATAACTAACCAAATCAAATGCATGCAAATTTCATGGTTCTGGAGTTCAACCATCTGCTAGGACATGTAAATACAGTGGAATTTGATCGAGTGTCCGTTTTGCCTTGCAGAGCTCGACAAGTCTACACGTTGCTTATCATTAGAAAAGTAAACATTTGCAACAAATTGAGTATTTGGTGTTAGATTACAGCGCACGCGGCGAACGTTTCCCAGACACGGTCTCGTCTACAATAATGACAGTCGTTTCAGCATGCCACTCATGCACAACAAGCTTGACACCGCACTATAGCTATAGCACATCATCAAAGTTTTCTTTCAGCTACAGCTTTGTGTACTTTGATTTGGGAAATATAACTCAGACAAAACTCACTGGCATATTTTTCGAGTGTCGGATCTATATCTCGAGGAAAGTCCTCAACATCAACCGGACTGACTCTCGGCGTTTTATTACAGTGAAACATTGTATTTTTAAGCAAGGTAAAGAATATTTTGAAGGCAGAGAGATATCATCGTCCCCTCCATGCTAACCCGTTGCCGTGTATGATGCCGTCAGGGAAATTAAGTGCCAAAATATGGTGAATTATTTCAGAAACACTTGGTGTGTTATTCAATGGCACAAAATGTACCGTGTTGATTGAATTGCACTTGCCTGTGCAAAATCAACACTTTTCTTCAAGTCTATTTTGTAGCTCAGAGAAGTGTCAATTCAGAGAGAAGTGTCAATTGAGAAAGTTTCATTTAGCTGAGACAAAAGAGAAAGCGGGATTAAAGTTTCATTTAGGAGTGTTTAGCTTTTTCTGGTTGACACTATTCAGTGTTGTATCGTGTCAAACTTGTTGATAGAGTAGACTGCACTCGCAATGCTACAGACTGCATGCTGAAGGAACTGTTGTCGTGATTGCTGACATCGAGAGGAGAAGAAAGGTTTTTTTTTTTTAAGAATTTACTTGTTTCTTCATAAAGTTCCCAATTTAAAGTAAACACCTAAAAGAAAACTGATGGTGTGCATGTAGTGCAGTGTTATGCTTGTTGTCAGTGACATGCTGAAACGACTGCAGTGATCGTGACGAGACAGTGTATGGGAAACGTTTGCCGCGCGCTGTAATCTAACACCAACCAAAGACGAAGACTCAATTTGTTGCAAATGTTTACTTTTCTAATGATAAGCAACATGTAGACTCGTCGAGCTCTGCAAGGCAAACCGGACACTCAATCAAATTCCACTGTACCTTCGCTGTCGATACGATCACGAACATTCTTGCTGTGTTACGAAATTTTACATACAGTCACAGTCCCTCCGGTCCACTCAAGAGAAGAGACTGTGATATGGGCAAAGTCCCTCCGTGCCGAGGGACTAAGATAATGTAACAGGGTCATTTGGTGTGCAGTCCTGAGAAAGACTGTTTTTGCTGAACCTGCGATGTTCGACTTACGGTATCTCGGGCAAGTTCGGATCACGGTTACTCACGTAACTCACTCACGTGTTCGGATACAAAGATTGGAAGAAGGAAGTCACATATACAGGCATTAACTTCGCATCTTGTGACGACAACATCATCGCCACGCGTACGCATTAGAAGCTGTTTTCGTGAAAGGTATATCTGATCACGCCATTGGGGAATTTACCATCTGGCATGTTCCAGAACTTTCTGTGCAGCCTCAGTCGAACCGATTAGTTTCTTGCCGCCGGATTCTTTCTTGTTCGCATCTCCTAGTAGTTTTTTGGTATTACGAAATCGAATGCCGCCCTGGAAAGAATGTGTCTCCTGTTACCCGACCTACTCTAGTTCAAATTCTCTAACTCTGAACTGTTTTACTTTGATTGAAAGAAAGCCCGAGAATCCGAAAAAAAAAAGCTATAATCGCGTAAATTTAGGGAAATTCTGCAATTTCCCTCATTGCAAGGCGAAAATTACTGTACTCGCTTTTGGCCACGTCAAGAAGCTGAATCGGGATCAGGTCTAGGTCCCTCAGCAATAGGGTAGGTAGGTCTGGAAATTTTTTTCTAGTTTTTTAAAATCAGGATTTGAGAAAAGTAAGATAGTTTCAAAGATATCAGTGATTTGGAGCTTATCACATATATTTCGGGATTTTTTGACAGTGAGGGTCATCAAAAGGTCCACCTGCCACAACCTTAGCTTTGGACGGCCCGCGTAGACGAAGACAACAAAAAATCAACTAAATATAGTACATTAAGAACCAAAGCTATCCCTTCAAATAAATTCTGCAAAGTTTTGCAGCATTTGCTCATTCTTAACCATCCCGAAACAATAAAAAATCTTTGATCGGAGAAGTTAATCAGTCCAAGCACGTAAATTACGTCAATGCTCTACCGATCGGTAAACAGCGACGCATCGCTTCTTGTCTCTACATGGATTTTAATAGTCGGGAATCCGAGAGGACAGACTTCAACCTGTAACATTCAGAAGTAGGCCTAGGTTTAGGAGTAATAGCTTTCAAGATGCTTGGCGAAATGCTCCGGACCTCGTAGTTATGACCGCAGCAACCATTCATTTTGAAGGACTCCAAAATTATCAGAACAAAAGTTTGTCGGCAACGCGCCATTAATCGTCAAAACAATGAAGACGAAGTTTACGTTCGAAAATCTTTCATATTTTCCTCTATTTATGTCTAATCATTAAAGATCGGTGCATACAAATTCTATGTAGATTGAGTATCATTTGTGCTGAATTTATAAAATCACGGTCCCTACACAAAATCTAGCATCTTTGTCGTGAGGCACTACATGCACTTTGTGTTTGAGCGAAGTCCGATATCTGTTCTCAGCGGTGGTTCGCTGTCACGTTAGGGTTTACGTCACAGAGCACAGGCCTGAAGTCTGGTACGTAGTAGGCCTAATTACATGCAGCTCCATGGCCCAAGTGAGATAATACAGTCCCTCTCCACACACTCTACAATTGCGCTTCAGTTTCTGTGCGAGATGTCAGAGCAAAATAATAAACCTGGCAAATACTAGCAATATGTCAGCAGGATTACCAGAGGTGACAAACGTTTGCGATAAATTGTGTAACTAAAGTTAGAGCAAATTAACCATTAATTAATTAATCCAGTGTGTACCTTGGAGGAGTAATCACTGATGCGAGAACCTGGGATTGAAAATATCGTCTTGAATCATGTCCACATATGTTCGAATGAACTATGCCAACTGGATGCTGGGAGAGTGTAACGCATCTCACACAAGCACATTGTGCTTTTCATCTGTGTATGCATCCCAGAGTCCATTCACCCGTTACTAACCTGGTACTCTTGGTGTATCACATGCAATACGTATACATGATATCAAAGTGTGTCAAGAACATGTTTGATCAATGTATAATTAATAATAAATCAATATTCACAAACAAAAAGAACTTATAATTTCACGAATAATTTAGCTAACCCCTGGCGCGTACAAATTCTTTCCACATCCTTGATTAGGCGCTGTTCAGGAATGTAAAGTCCTAATGATTAAGCGAGTACAAAGAGAAAAACTGTAGTCGCCTGCATGAATTCTTGTGCTGGGAGAATCTATCAATGTGCGACACAGCTAAAGGGTCAATTCCTTATCCACGTTAGGAATACACCGAAAACCTACCAGATATTTGCCATGTGAATATGTGTATATGATGTCGGTTTGCCCTTCAAGACTTTACCGATATAAGAACGTCTATTTAGAACGCGATTTGAACTATTTGGGAAAACTGGATGTTCATATTTTTCCAATTCCTCAAAAGTGTTAGACGCCCTATAGTTGAATGTTACAATATTACAAATTACTCATAAAAACAATTGTTTAACGTCCAAAGAAAATCAGATGAGCTTACATTTGCAGCGTGGACCGACATTATTAAAACAATCCAATTATACCAAACTACTTCCACTCGTACGTGTTTAGAGTTTACAACACCGAACAATTAAGAATGACATCCCTGTCAATCTACATACAATGCTTCAAGGTCTGGTGAAATGCCCATGTTGCAAAATCACAGAAATACAGTTGATGGTCAATAAAACAGTTACATTCATTTCTTTTTTCGTTTGCGCGCGTGATTATGAAATATTGCAAAACAAAATGCAATGTGGGCGTGTCCCCCGAGCCTCTCCAGTCGACTTTTTTCGGCTTTCCGAAGTTTGCCCGGCGCCGTATCTCATAACGGGAAGTAAAGTATTTCACACCTCCGTAAGCTCCCCATGGGGTAACTTCTAGGGTTTCTGCTTACATGATCAGGACAGTGTCCTCCTTCACTATGGGAGAACGTTGTTCTTTTGGTGGCTGTGACAGCGGCAAGAACATGAACGGCTCAACTGTAAACTTTTTCAAGTTCCCGTCAAGTGTTGAGTGTTTGAACAATAATGTGCTTGTCTCTGGTTCGTACGATCGGCCACGGTCCCTCGGCTGAGCCTGCCTATCTACTCGCTACACAGAAGGTTGGGACCGCAATGCAAATCAACAGCATGAACACCAACACTGAACGTTGTGACTGCCATTAAAATGCACTAGTCTACAACACGGAACGTCGGGACCTCAATGCAAATCGACAGTAACTTAAAACGTAAATGGGAACGTGATTTAAATGCACAACAACCACAACACGGAAGGTTGGGACCACGATGCAAATCAGCTGCATGAACAGCAACACTGAATGTTGAGACTACCATTAAAACGAACAACAACACGGAACGTAGAGATCGCCATACAAATCGTGGAGGTAGAGTCCTCCATGATACAAATCGACAGCAACACGGAACGCGTCGTTGGGACGGCAATTAAATTGAAGAACAATGGGGAATACCGGACCACGAGGACCGCGATGCAAATCGACCGCAACATGGAATGTTGAAGACCGTGATTAAAATGCACAACACAGAACATCTAGACCGCAATGTAAATCAACTGCAACACTGAACCTTGTTGCCTCGATTAAAATTGCGTATGTCTGCCAGGGCTCGAAATTAGCGGTAGTACCGCGTCCATAGACTACCAACTTTTCCCTGGGACTACCAAAGTCCATGAAATGGTATCCCACATGGACTACCACAACCTGGGACATGAAATACTTGGCGTGCGATGTCCGTCACTTTGGGACGAGCTAAATGCAGTAACATGGAGTTTCATTTGTTTGAAGCAATTATCCTTTCATCTGTGAAGAGTTTTTTTCTGGTGACTATTGCAAGTTTCACTGCTCTGTTGTTGTTTTCACAAGATACAGAGCATTTGATACTAAAATGTTTAGTTGCTTTTCCGTGTGCAATCTTTGCATGCCAGTTCACACTATGCTGTTGATCGGCAGCATCAAGCCGTACTTGTGTCAAGTTTTAGGGTTTTGATGCTGGAATTTCACAATTTGATTTGAAATAGTAATATAAAACACTGAATCAGTTAAAGCTTGGCTGAGTTTCGCTGTCTTTTATCTATGGTTGTTGATGAGTATCAATGTATTACATTATGTATAGAGAGACTCGGGTGTAGCAAGGCATGCCAGTTCATAAAGATCATGAGAATATTTTTTTCTGTTTTTCTTTACTCAAGTTACAATTTCTTTGGATGTTTAAGCCGATTTTGAAAGTGATAGAAAGTGTTAAAAATGTACATAAATTGGCATAAATTAGGCGTTCGTGACACATAACATGGGGTTTCTCGAGTTGAAGCCCCTGGTTTTACTACTATTTGTGTTGCTGAACCAGGGCTTATACTCGGACGAGTATTTCTCTCGAGAGCTATTTATGCATGCTGTACACCACTAGACTAAATGACGTCAAATCTTTTGCGAGACTTGGCTCGATTGCGAATACGTACGACGGAAAGAACGCAATAATATACGGAAGTAGACACAGTTTTTAAGAATCGCCGAGTGAGAAGCGCAGATTAAACAAAAGACAAAAAACCCACGTTTTTTCTTTTACCATATTTTTTAAACAAAAATCAGTTTCGCCACTGTGGCGAATTAGGATCAAATTTTTTCGCCAGTTCGGAATTCGATTCGCATTGGCGAACGTGGCAAATGGGCAGCGCGAACAGTGTTTTGTTAGCGGATACCGGGCAGAGATAAGGCAGCATGGGACCGCTATTCGATGTAAATGAACACACCTGTGACGTCACAGACGGCCAACCATTATCCCTGCTATGGGCGTGACCTGAGTGTCGCAAAATGACCCCATGAAAGCCACGCATAGAAATATCGAAAAAATTTACACTTGCGCGTACTTTTAGGTTGCAATTCTGTTGCGAGTGTAATAGTATTGACCACCTTGAAGATATTCAGTCACACGAACGGGACCATTTCACCAGACCTTTCAGTAAATCGCGTTTCTCCCAACGACAACCGCCACTGCATTTCTGCTGTGCTACAAATCAGTCCAGAAGGGTCAGCTTTGTTCTACATATCATTAGCAGACATTATGTCGATCCTCTGTTCATTTTTGCCCTGAATTCAGCAGGTACTCTAGTTATAAGAAAAATGCGAAAACACCAGTCGCCTTAATCAGGTCAACGTTGATGAATTCGAAATAGCTTGAAGTTGATAAAGCCTTGAACAAATATTATCAATAGCTTGATGAGACAAAACTAGTTATTGCCAGCAACAAATAAATAGAGGAATGATCTCGTCACATTACACAGTACGATGTACGCACCTTTTATCTTGTACCGTTTTGAGCCTTATTTAGCATTCTTTATGTACCTTGCCAAAAGACTTTAGTCCACAACACGATTATAGCTAACCAAAGTAAAACACATTTCGTAAAAGAATCGAAGCTCTATTCATCGCGAAATTAATTACTTCGGGGCCAACGCACATATCTGACTTACTTGCCTTTCACAGAAATTGGAGTATTAAAACGCCCCCAGTGTTTGAGGTAAAGTGTTTCGCCAACAATCGTGTTCACAGCCATCGGCACAACGTGAACAGATGTCTGAAGCCCAGCTTTCCGGGTGGGGATATGGACAATGTTGAGAGAAAGAGGTGGGTAAGTCAATTTTTGGTGCGAAATAAATTGAAACGCCCCTCAGCTAAAATATCTACCTCAAATTTAAATCTGGAATGCAGCCTGCGGGAGAACATACCTGCTCAAGGATATGTCGGTTCCCCATTATAGCGGGTTTTCAGACTCTATACAAGAACCGCGATTTAGAGTGCACAACATCAGACTTTTGAAGATTGAGTACAAAAATGCATAGTAAGATGATAACACGCTTGGTACACGTTTTCAACAAATCACTTTTTCTCAACGTTGACAGGCATGGTATTTCTTTCATTCTACTAATCAGTCAGGAAGGGCCTGTTTTCCTTTCAAAATGTATAATGAAAAGGCATTATGTTCGATTCATTTGCGCCCTGAGTTTGTCAGATGTTCCAGTCATTAGAGCAACGTACGAATACCAGTTACTTTAATCGGGACAACGTTGATAATACAGCTCAAAGCTGATACAGCAGTGAAGATATAACACTCTTTTTGTCGAGTGATTCATTTGATATCAGGTGTACCTTGATGAGATAAATCACTACTCATAGTAGGAAATAGACAAATACATGATGATGTCACGGTACGAAGTACGCGCTCTTTATCATTTACTTAGGGATCTGTTTTGAGCCGTATTTTGCATTCCTTATGTACCTTGCCAACGAACTTTAGTCCACAATAAGATTATAGCTAAACATGGTAAAGCACATTTAGTGAAAGAATCAAAGCTCTATTCATCGCGGAATTGATAACTTGGGGGCCATCGCACATACTTGACTTACTTGCCTTTCACAGAAAATCGAGTATCAAAGCACCCCGCAGTGTTTGAGGTAAAGCGTTTCGCCAACAGTCGTTTTCACAGCTATCAGCACAGCGTGAACATATGTTTGACGTTTGGCTTTTCGCGCACAGGGAAAAAATAAAGACCTAAAAATGCACATTCTTAATGCGTAAACGGGATTATGCCTTGTGATGGATTATATCGGCGGACAAATTTAATGTTTCCTGTCTGTACTTTGTTGTATCATGGATTTCCTCTTCCCGAAATTACGAATAGCTGAATAATTTAGTTATGTTACCAACGCTAAACGTGAAAGAGAATCTTGTAAATTTGTACTAGTGGAATTCAACCTTTGCCCCATTTCCAAAGGAACACATACGTAAATGACGTCATCACTTATTGGCTATCCCACTTGTAAAATGTTACCAGTGCATAAAGTGATGATAAATGAAGCGTCATTATTTTTTGACAGCGTAAGTTTTACAAAATGATAGAATAACACAAAAACATGGCGAGGTTGTTTTCGACTATCACTTACATCAAACACACATCCATTGGTTTATACCGCCCAAGGTAAGGCATTTCAATAAAAAATATTGTTGTTATAACATTATTATGATAGAATGCATGAATATTATGAAATGATGAATTTGATTCAGTGCATTTTTTGATATTTCCGTACTTTGTTATATTGTTTCTTATGTTTTAGTTTACGTAATGAACATCTCTAAATAAGTTTAGGTTTTAAATGGGTCTGACCGTAAATGCATCGAATAGAAAAATCTTTATGACAAGGCAATTCAATAAATTGTGATTGATAATAGTATTTAAGTAAACAAAAATGATAGACGTGTTCATTTGTGTTAATTAAAATCTCAATTTGGTCACATGCTTTGAGTGTAACTCATTTGACTCAGGTTTAAATCAGTCGTTTACGACTACTGTGAGAAGCGTCAGTAAAACCTCCAGTGGACTTATAGTCAAAATTATTAATTTAGTGTCTCATTTCATCATATAGGTTTAGTCTCCAATTGGAATACTCGGTTCTCGTTCCATTTTCCGGACTCAGAGACATGATAAATAAGTTATTTACATTTGTATTTCAAACATAGCTGTAAAACTGTTGTCCGATATGTAGGTATTAGACTTTGAAACTCAACTCCATTCTAAGGGCAATTTAAATGTATTTTTACCGTTGGCAGATAAAATGTCACACCGCTTTGATCTCAGTCCCGATGCCTGTCCTATTCTTGCCATGTTGTTCAAGTAAAACAAACTATTGTCAAAGATTGGACGTCATTCTGTACACAATAGTCATTATAACATTGGGAAAAACAATGAGAATTGCACAATTATATAATACATGATCAACCTCAAATAGCTTATAATTATGTTGGGTCAAACGATATTCTGACATGGGTTCAGGTTATTATTATTATGTAGGCAACTTACGATCACACCAATTCACGTGCTTGATGTGATTACCAGCTAAATTGAAGGAAATTCTGAATTAGACAGTTTTACCAACAACACCATAAATCATCAGGTTGTCTGGGATTCTAAAGTCTGCTCACTAAGTTACTTGGAGGTTTAACTTTTTTGTTCATTGGTTTCAGTAATTTATTCGACATTGATATGATTTCTTGCCCTCTGCATTTTGGATTACCGGGGAAATCGTTAAACTCTGAGAGAGGGCAACAAACTCAAAACAGCAGAGAACGGATATTAAACTCTCACTATCCATTGATCGGCAAACAACTCTGATTCCACACGATGATGCGCCCTGAACAGTATTCAAAGCTTAAACAGGATATTACTAGGCCAACCAGGCAGATAACGAGTCGTAAAAACTTGCTCTACTAGCCTGAGCCGAGCTGAACCTTTTCCCACCAAAGAAAAATTAAATAATTCGAGCAACTGGTTTCAATTCTGAAATTCAATTCTGAAACCTGTTTACTATCACAGTGTTGTTTTTTTTCGATTAAACCTATTCAAAGGTTCCCTAAATCGTCCGACTGGCTGTTCCTTAATATGAGTGTTGCTAAGTGCCATCCTGTGAGTGTGCTAGCGATTGCTTTAATGAGCTGTGAACAGAATGCAATACCACGATACCGACACAACATCTAATATCAACA
The DNA here is from genome assembly GCF_041260155.1 of Ptychodera flava. Taxonomy (NCBI): domain Eukaryota; kingdom Metazoa; phylum Hemichordata; class Enteropneusta; family Ptychoderidae; genus Ptychodera; species Ptychodera flava. Next base: position 60,055 of record NW_027248409.1, read on the forward strand.
GAATTTTTGAGTCCAAAGTAACAGTGCAACAACGATTAACATGCATTACGTTTACTACTAAGCCATAATTACTGCTGAAGACTTTTCAATAAATGCCGCAATATACCAGTCTGCAAATGGTTATTTACTACTGCATCAAGGTTTGATAAAGCGCGGAATCAAAGAGCTTTTTTAGTATCGGTAACTGCTACCCGATTCTAAATTGTAATTTTACTAAATGCTGTATTGCTATTATGTTGTCTTGACATCTGTAGCATTGCTGAAGATTAAACTTTATTGAGGGGGCGTGTAGATTATCAGATAGTCGCATCAGCTTTTCAAGTTAGGCGGACGTATCTCCTTCTGTATATACGTTTGTTACCCAGCATCATCATGTCTAGGTGCCATGCCAGTGTCTTTGCGCGCCAATACTTCTAAGTAGATTATATCCTACAAGATATTTATTACAAGTCCATCATCCAACAGACGTTACCCCAATTGCAGGATGAGGTTTGCTTAACCCACTAACCCCCACTTGAGAACTCAGGAGTAAAGTGCCTTGCTCAAGTGAGTCCATTACTCTGGACCTACCGGGTCTTGAACGAGGTCTCGAACTCACCACTCTCTGAAAGGGTGTCCGTTACCCTAACCACTGGGCCACGGTGCATCCGAAGTAAACTAATTAAAGCACGGTGAGCTGAGCAGCGACCTATTTCTCGCTTTTGTTTGTTCCCAAATTTGTGTAGGTCGACAAACTATGCCATAAGGTAAAGCTTTGTGGCGGTGTCGTAATTTATCACACTGTAATTATTTAGTTGTTTGTACTGCGGTTTAATAAAGTATAGTCATACACACCAATGCACAGCTACATGGAGGTCACACTAAACACAACGCCCAACTTTAGTTGTACCACAGCTGCTCATGGAACTCGTAAATGTTATCAGGGGCCAATGTGTTACCGAAGCTAGTATTTATTAAACATGGCTCTTTCAACATAATTTGTAAGTAGTTGAGATATTGTAACCTTAAATGATTCAAGAAAATAGGATTCTCAAACTGGTAGAAAACATTTTTAATCCACAACAAGGGGGTTAATATTTAAAGGGCATGGAGTAAATAAAGTTTTCGCGGCCTTAAATGTCGAAAATTTAGACTACCGATAACAGATTTTAAATATCAAATATAAGTAAATTTCATGCAATCTGATATCAAAATTATTCTCTTAGTGACCCTGATATACAGTTTTTGATTTAAGAGAATGGTTAGCCGTTTCCGTTATAGAGTTGTAGCTATTAGCATTAAAACCGCTGCGCACTGACCAAGTTCCTCTAATGGAACGGGCCTTGATAGCCGTCTTTAGGTCATGAACTATACGACTGTAAAACAGCCTGCCTAATTTTTCCTCCAATGGGTTCAGGGCTATCACTACGCCTGAGACCACTGATCCGAAATTGGCTTGGTCAACAGAGTCAGTTGAAGAGCGCCCTAAACGACGACTTTTGAGAGAACGTGTTCTTTGTGAATCCCTGGTACCCTTTGCCAAGTAATGATTAATTGAGTACGATGGCCTACTTGAGCATAATATCTTCGAAAAGGACAAGACGAGACCTAAAATTTGTGAACATCTGACAATACTAGAAAGTGAAAAAGGGATTGTAAGATTCCTTTAAAAAAAAAATAAAAAAGCTTTGTTCATGTGATTTGTCAACAAAGTCAACAAATTCCCAAACAGCCTGAAGTTGATAAAGCTGTGAACAAATATCATCAATTTCTGTCGAATGATTGATTTGATATCGAGTAATCTTGTTGAGACAGAACTGGTCATTGTTAGCAACAAACAAATAGAAGAATGATCTCGTCACAGTACGAAGTACGAGCCCTTTATCAATTACCGTTTTGAGCCGTATTTAGCATTCTTTATGTACCTTGCCAACAAACGTTAGTCCGCAATGGTTACAGCTAACCTTGGTACAACGTATTCTGTAAAGGAATGGAGGATTCTTTCATCGAGAAATTATTAACTAGGGGCCAACGCACTTACCTGTCTGATCCGTTGCCTTTACAGTTTATAAGACGCCCTCACTGTTTGAGATAAATTGTTTCGTCAACGATCGTTTTTACAGCTATCCGGACAACATAAGCGAAATTCTAGATCTGACATCAAGCACTCCGTGCAAGCGAAAGAAAAACAATAAAACCCCCAAAATGCACATTCCATATGCGTTTACAGATTGTGCATTGTAATAGCAAATAGATTTAATGTTTTCTATCTGCACTCTGGTCAGAGTTGGATTAAACTCACAGAGTAACATAGACAGAGTGGCAACAGCTATTGTTTAAGGTGTGAAGCGGTTACGTAAGCAATCCATGTTTGCCTCGCCTCACGAAGCTCTTGGCTCTCTTTTCCGAAGAGTGCCGACCATGCACCCTTCGGTAATTTTCGGATTTTCACCAATTGTTAAGCGAAAGTATGTTCGACAAAGTTTGTGTTGTTGTTGTCGTGTGGTGCTGATCGGAATTGATGTGCTGGCGAAAACGGGAGTGTTTTGAGCTTCAGGAAAGTGGGTTTTACCGTTTTAAAAATTCCTCTCATATTTTTATGAATATATAATGAGTGTGTTTGAACCAAATTTGAAAGTCTTTTATCGATACTGTCTGCTTTTACTCAATGGTTTACGGTCAGTCATACCGTCTTTTACACGTGCGTCAAGAAAGGACATGTTTATGAAACTGCTGGCGTGTTATGTTTTGATTGGCGTGAAGCAGTGTTTCTGGCCTGAGAGCTCACAAAGTAACTATGGTTGCTACGCGACTGGCAGTACGATGCCATCTCGTCGTACGTTTCGCATAATCTCATGTAATTATCAACCACAAACAAAGCATCCAAAAAGTTTAACACCTTTGAAGCTCATTTTAATATGAAAAGCCAATAGTCTACGGAGACGACAATGCAACAAAGGCATGCAAGTGTTGCCACTCTGTCCATGGTACTCTGTTATTAAACTCAAGTCGGCTCAAACTGAGTATCCAACAAGTCAACTTATACATTTAACAATGAATCAACTTAAGAACGTGCCTAAGGAATATGACTCTACAAAGTGCTGACAAGAGGTGTCACCCATCTGTGAGCAGAACTGCGCAATACATGCTTATGTTTTCTATGCGTGAATTACTAATAAATATATGCTGCTATATAAAAATAGACCCTTTCCTAGATGTCATTGGAAGTTTCCTTGCGCATGCGTAATCATATGCACGTCGCCGATTTGACCTATTTCCTCTGCAGTCAAAGTCAACCCTCCGGATTGTTCGTCGTCTCTCTACGTAGAGTAATTGTGTATGCAAACTCTACTCCTGCCATTTCAGAAGCCTCTGCATGAAAGCCATCGCACTAATTTTGTAAATTTTCTGTAGTAATAGCTTGCAAAAATGTTTCTCATTTTTGACAAAGTCTAAGTGGTAGATCCTGTGATCTGCATTGTGTCTGCTTCAGTTCGATAACCATATGACAGCCCAGATTTTGTGGAGGGAGTGTGCCTCATGTTATACCAGCGAACTTTGACAAGAGAAAATGCTTTAAAGTATGACAAAAACTCAGATATTACGTTTACATATCACAAGTTTCAATTTGATTGAACTTTTGTAATATTAAGTTAGGCTATCAAACAGCACAACAACCATTGGTCTGGCTGAAGCTGTCCCCTTGCCGGTAACACAATGAGTCATTGACAGTTCCCAATGATATTTGACAGCTGTTTACTTTCCCTGTCATCAGTTAGTCTTTAATAAAAAATGTCCAACGTAGAGACGTGTTGCTTAACTCTAACAGTCTTCTATTGATTCCCTTCTCGGAGGTGAGCAAGTAATGTTTTGATTCACATGCCCTCGTCGCCAAAATATTTACTAATAGCCGGCCCGCCAGTAACTCGTTAAATTTTTTGAAGTCAATTTTTCACTGCCTACTTCAAACTGCAAAATGTGACGGAAAATTTGTGTTTGGCATGAGGATTTTTGCCTACGTTAACGAAATTCCTGAACCCAAAAATATGGCAAGATACCATTCAGTTCTTTTTAGCGTAGTACATGGCCGTTCTCACGTGCATACATGAGAGATTGTACTTTGATACTTTTGTGATTCCCAACGATTTCCATGTGATATTTCGGTACCTCAATGGCCCTTTGCAATATAAGCATTCTGTCTCTTGATACCCATTTATTTATTTTTGGAAATAGATGAACTTACAACCAAAAAATCACACAAAATAGCATCGCATACACGTATGGGGTGAGAACACCGCCAAAATTATCTTGAAAACTTTATTTAAACTTATATCATTATCATTGTTCCATTGTTAGGTGATTTAATAATAATTATGCCAGTATTTGGCCATTATTTTGCAATTATTTGATCATTATATGGATATTATTTTGACATGATTATGAACTTATTTGGTAATTCGGCTGTTTTGACATTATTCAGCATCGATGTCTTGATTTTGAACTTATTTCATAATTATTATTTCATTATTTGATGATTTGGTCATTTTCATGTCATTATTTGGTCTTTATTACGCGATTATTTGGTCATGATTATCTTAAAACTTTATATAAACTTATCTCATTATTATTATTCCATTGTTTGGTGAGATAATAATAATTGTGTCAGTATTAGGTCATTATTTTGCAATTATTTAATCATTATATGGATATTATTTTGACATGATTATGAACTTATTTGGTAATTCGGCTGTTTTGACATTATTCAGCATCGATGTCTTGATTTTGAACTTATTTCATAATTATTATTTCATTATTTGATGATTTGGTCATTTTCATGTCATTATTTGGTCTTTATTATGCGATTATTTGGTCATGATTACAGTATTATCTTGATATTATCTTGATATTATTATGAATTTATTATGTTTATTCGGTTCTTTTGCATTATTCAGCATTGATGTCTTGATTTGGAACTTATTTCATCATTATTATGCAATTATTTGGTGATTTGATCATTTTTATGTCATTATTTGGTCTTTATTATGCGATTATTTGGTCATGATTACGACATTATCTTGACATTATTATGAATTTATTATGATAATTCGGTTCTTTTGCCATTATTTGCATTGATGTCTTGATTTAGAACTTATGTTATCATAATATATATATATATATAAATATATATATATATATATATATATATATATATATATATATATATATATATATATATATTATATATATATATAATATATATATATATATATAATACATATTTCCAGAATCAAAAGCAAAACAAATACAAACAAACACTTTGTGACAAAACATTGAGAAAGGGGAAAAGGAGAAAGGAAAATAGTTGTCTAGCAACTAGTCAAGTCCATCTCCTTATACAAAAGAAAACAAATAAATTCTTAATAATATTCTGCACTTACGTTTTACGCTCTGCCTTGTCACTACGGCAGCCATTATTATTGAACGTCAAGCACACAGAATAGTGGAAAGTATGCGCATGCACGCCTTACAAGATCAGAAAAATTAACATAATCTGTTGACCTTGCGTCGCTATCCTAACTAATCCGTACACAGTTAAGACAACCGAATATAACAGTACGCGTAGTTCGCAAAAAGTCTATTTTTATTAGTATTTTAAGCATTTCTTAATACAATATTGTCTCGACATTTTTCCACATGTAAAGGTCATATGGTACGGACTCCAATTTTGAAATAAAACCAAAATCTCTGTAAAAATGCATTAAACGTGTGTCTATACCTTAAATACACATTAATGTCATTCCCTGTCATTTCAACCTCAAAAAATATTCTTTAAGCATGCTAATAATTTTATGCAGAAATAGATAAAACAAAAGTTAAAAAAAACAACAACACGTTTATACACCTCCATTCAAGGAGATTTCAATCTCGATACCGTTTCAGTAATTTATTCGTGTCAAAGTGATTCATATATGTTTCGGTATTGTGCAGCTCGCTGTGTTGGTATACACGGGGTCAGAGTCTATACTACTGTTTTTTTTAAACTCGCAGTCAATATAAAGCTCTATCTTTTTCAAAACAGTTGCCCTGCATTCTACGATATTTTAAATCATATGAGAAAATCAGCTTTTGTATAAGGGTATTCCTGTCTTCAATTTTGTCAGCCTAGCGTATTTTTGGTCTTATCCGGACTCGATTCAAAATATTTCAGGAGCAGCAAGCTGTCTTCGTGATTGGAAGTCGAGTAAACACAAAACTTCGCGTCTTTCTCATTATTTTATATTTTTTATTCCAAGTGTCCTAAGCGCTAGCATGACAGTGATAATTGGGACGATAAATTACATCGACTGTTTCTTTATCGATGACAGTGAACTTAGCAAGTTATTTAAATTGACGTTATCGATACACGACTTTAATATATCGTGATGCTCTCAACATTGACCGGCTGTACATTTCTACAATGCTGTAAATAAGTCCGGTCGGACGTGTTAGAGATTTAAACGGTATCATTTATACGGTGTAATCAATATTTATCCATTCGGGCCGTTAGCTTTTACAGGTATTGTAGCCATTTGAACAAAATAAGAACACGTTACTGTAATCAGGACAGCGTTGAGAAAAACGGCTCTAAGTTTATCAAGCAGTGAACAGATTTTATTGATTTTTGTCGATTGATTGACTTGATATCAGATGTACCTTGATGCGACAGTACTACTCAATTGTATCGTTAATACAGACAAATAGAATAATGATGACAATCAGAGTACGATGTACGAGTCCGTTATCAGCTACCCGGTAACATGGATTAAGATGTATTTAGCATTGTTTACCCTGCTTGTCAACGAACTTTGGCTCCCATTACGATGATAGCTAACCATGGTTCAATAGACTTTGAAAGAGACTAGAGGCTCCATTCATTGTGAAATAATTAAGTAGGGGCCAACACACCTACTTTGCCGATTAATAATTGCCTCTCGCAAAAATGCAAGAGACCAAGGACAAGAACGCCCCAGGCGTTTGAGGTGAAGCGCTTTGACAAGATTATCTTTACAGCCACCAGGACAACATAAGCCAGCCAGAATGCGTGCAAATGTGTCCACTTCATATCCTCCAATAGAATAACTTATGTATTTGAATTGATTTAATATTTCGTGTGTCTGCATTCTGTTATATCACTGAGTTCGTTTCCCCAAATTTGCAATATCGTAAAAGTTTAATAATATCACTTAAAGAAAACCTTAATAATGGTTACGTAGCAACTTCGAAATTATGATGTATTAGACAATACAGAACTGCCAAACACATGGTATTGCATAAAGTGAGATAAGAGGGGGGCAATGTAAGTGATCTATGTTAGAATATATAAACATGACAAACTGTTCCTTATTCATTGTATATTTAGTTACGCTTTGTATGAGCGGCCAAGTTACTCAATGAGTAATTTCGTCGGGGATCAATAGAAAAATTACAATGTTAATATTGAGAGAGGTACATGTAAAAAATTAGTTAACAAAGGTAAACTCTTATGTCGTTTGGCATAGAATCCCAGTTTTTAGCAGTGTAATGAAAACTCTGTTGACCATTATTATAAACTATCTTGGAAATACAGTATATCTTGACGAGAGACAGAACGTGTTAGCTAAGGATTAACATGTCAACTTATAAACTTCAGTGGGGTAAACCGTTATCTAAAATGTCTCGTGGTCGCTTTCTCATAGCGCCTTTCATGAACGAAGATCGAATGTACATTTCCATTGATTGGCTACTACTTGAGTGATTGTCGTTTTTCATAACCGATGTAGACATCGATGCCAAATTGTTTGATACGACCAATATTGGTTCTTTTGAAATACAAGCATGAACGTTTCATCTCAACGTCAGCTCAAAAATAGGTCACATATTTTTGAGCAGCGCAGCCAGCAGCAAAAGAAGGGCAGGGGACCAGACTATCGGGTCAGCAGTTACAACACGGGGATCAAGGTTCCTAGTTATTTATTTTAATAAAGATTACGAAAAGTACTCATATACAGAGGCGCCACCGTAGTCGACTAGTGTATTTTAGAATTGTACTATACACTTAGTCAACTACGGTGGCGCCTGTGCTCATATAAGAAAGATGAGTATGTGAGGGTGTGCGAATCTTGGTTTGCATTTTTACTGCATGATGATGATAGGAGCTGCACTTAGGAGCTTGGACAAACGCAGAAAATTCATGAATTCTGATAGAAAATAGCATATATAAGGAAATCCGGTCAGTACAAGCAAGCCCGGCCTGCGAACGGTTGTTAAGCAAGGGCTCCGGGGGGGGGGGGGGGTAATCTCAATATTTTCATACGGGAGTGTGCGGCCCAAGTTTAAAACATATACCCATGTGTATTGTCAAAAATAGACCCATTGTTAGGGACTTTTTGTCAAAATCAGACCCATAGTTAGAGAAAATGCAGCGACCAAAAAAGAAAATAAGCCGACCAGTTGTCAAGTAGAATACTAGCAAACAAAAGTATTAAAGGGCCGTGAGCCACAGTACAATAAATTACCCACAATTCTCTTTGATTTGTATCCTCGACGGTTAATTTTCTAAAAACTTCTTCAGTTCTGCATGTAAGCACTTGTGTGCAGCATCAGAATAATTTTTAAATAATATCTAGTAAAAGTATGTTTAGATATTTCAGTGAAAGTTTCAAAATACCACTAAACAACCATAAAAGTCACATTCTTTAGGTTTTACAAATGCCTGGCTTTATGGGCAGCGAGTTATGACGAACTGAAGGGTCATTCTCTGAGAAAACGTAGCATGCAAATTTCTTTTGTCACTTCCATTGCAAAAAATCAATATCCTTTTGTTTCATAAAACAGGTGCAACTAGTCTCCCTACTTTCCCTCACATTAATCTGTAAGGCTGAAGACACAATCTGTGGCAAATTTTACAAAAATGCTATCTCCTCTCTCAATGATGCATAATTTTCCAATCATTAAAAATGAGAATTTAGAAGAATGGTGTTCATAAATTTGATAAATAGTCCGTGAATTTTTCTACACATGGGAGACATGGTAGACTTCACTCAGGTATCTCCGAGGATACAAATCGCAATGAGTTATGGGAAATCTACAGTACTGTGTGAGCTGCAATGTCATTGAATTTGTTTAAGTTCAAATATTTCCAATAATTTCAGATATTATTTGATTTCTACCAATAAAGTGATATTACCTTGCATTGTCATGAAAACAATAATTTGTTTCAAAACAGCCAAAAATTTTTACAGAATCTAATAAGTTAATCTTAAATTTCCCGCAATTTTCCAAATCTTCTCATATTACAATGAAAACAGAGAATACCTTGTCTCAGTGAAGTATATTCTGTTCCATGCGATCTATTGGATGGAAACACGTTGGTCTGTAAAATTCTTATGGGTTTATGCACTGGTTTCACTGTCTGCTTGAAAACTCACATGGGGCAGCCACATTTGGGTGTGGCATCACTTTATCATTTATCTGATTAAAACTTACATATGTGCTTACATACAGATGTTCATGTAACTTATACTCAGAAAGTGTTGTCCTCATATTTAAAAGTAGCCAGGTAATTAAGAAAGTAGACAGCAAGGGAGTGAAGCGACCGAGGGGGGAGTGCGAGAGAGAGGTGTCCCCCCTCTCGCAAGGCGAAAATGAAATTTTTGAATTTCGTTCTGTGGTGGCATCTGAGGTGACATTTTAATAATTCATTGGACATTTAGCAGAGACTTAACAAGTGTTTTTGTTGTGTCTTAGACGTGGCTCACATACAACAAAACAAAAGAATTTGTCATGAATTGTCATGCTTTTCATATGAACTGCAGATTTCATAATGGTTCACTTTCACTTAGCAAACATCAAGATATCTCTGACATATATCTCTGATTTATTAAAGTACGGAGCCCGAAGGGCGCACCCAAAAATATGAAACATCCTGATATCTCTGATATATATGTCTTACATATTTAAGTCATCAGCTGGAAGGGCGTGCTGAAAAATGTCTGATAGATTAATTAAGTAATGCGCTCACAGAGTACACTGAAAAATATTGAACCAGGGTATTGAACATACAGATATGATATGTCTCTGATATATGTATGTCTGATATATTTAAAGTTGAGTATGCTGAAAATTATGTCTGATTATTAAATTTATGCGCCCGAAGCCGTGCCGAAAACTGCAACAAATTACTGAATGATGAAATTTGTGGCTGACGTGATGCATTTTACGCAACTATGAGGCCATGTCAAAATCCAAAAACACACTGACCCCTATTCGGCATTTTAAAATATGGTGATCCCTATCACCAAATCAAAAACAGGGTGATACCCATGAATCCACCGGCCCCGCCCCCTAGGCCGAAGAAACTGACCAGTCCCTTAATGCATGCAATGTCTTTACTGCCACTGTGCTATATAAGCCCATATTTCCACCAGTCATCAAAAAACAGAAATCGATTTTCACTGTGTAGCCTGATTCATTTTTGAGAATATGCAAAATCACAATAACGGCACAGTATATCCTCTGAGCTCGCACGTCACAGCACATTTCATCTTTCCGGCTATGTGTGACTGGAAGCCATGCCGAGGACGCCATGCAGACGACAGCATATGAATGAAATCCAATCCCGATATCTTTCACATCTTCGTACTGTTTTGTAACATTTGAATAAAAGATCGAGCTTTATTTCCAGGGGTTTATTATAACTTAAACTATGGGGATTTTCTGAAAAAAATGGAATCCTAACCTCAAATGTTTTAATGCCACTAGCAAAACCTTCTGCGACACCTTAAACACCAAAAGCCGCCATGAGAGATGACTTCCAAGGATCAAACGCACAGGAACCGACAAAATTGTTTGCTAAGTAACAATCTTTCAGTGGGGTCAACCTGGGTCACGTCACTGCAGAGAAGGTTCTCGATCGAGAGTCGCGTCACCACATCACCGCATACGCGCATTGCCTATCACGGTCGGCGCGGCCGGCCCGAGGGATGGATCTTGAGGATTTTATACCGTTATTCTAATCCATGTAAACAATGTAGGGACGTTCGCTGTGTTTACGACCCATGTTTAGGGATTTTTCCCATAAAGTCGACCCATATGTAGGGATTTGTCCGCGAAAAAGTGACCTTTCGGGCGGCACATACCCGTTCACCTTTCTATGGGAGTATCCCCCCCCGAGCTAGGGCTAAAAACGAAACTATATTTTGCCCCTAATTCTATTTGAGGTCCTAACCTTTTTTGTGTCAGCCGGGGTCCGTAACCCTAATGCTGGGACTGTAATGCCAATCAAGACAACATCGCAGCCGACGCTGCATAACTACCTGTTCTCCAAAGCAGTGCACTCCACCGTACGTCTATCGACGCACTTTTGCATGTAGCCGTTCCCGGTGGTGTGCACTGCTTTGGAGAATAGGCAGAAAAACGTCAGCTATGATGTCGTCGTCTTGATCGGCAGGAGGGTCTCAGCATTAGAGTTAGGGTCCGAGGTAGAGGAATAAACGGTTAGGGCCTTAAATAGGATTAGTGACAGTGCATAGTTTCGTTTCAGCCCAAGTTTGGCAGTTCGCATGTAATGACCGTAATTCTGTACGAGTCAACTCGCTGACAGGTAAGGAGATGTCAGGCCAGTGGAGGGCGCTGTTTTACATCGCCGCATAGTTGCATGTTTTGATATGCCCTGCAGGTTGGTGCACTGTAGTTACCGAATCAATAATAAAAGCTGACGGATGACAAGGTATTCTCTTCGTTTTGATTGCGACCCCTCCCCTCCCCCGCTAGAAACGAAATGTCTTTTAGCGAAATCAGAAAATAATCAATGTGAGTACACGGATTTGCACTCACATACACTTCCGAGACATGATTAGAAAAGACTGCATCTAACACAACAAAACTAGACACAACCACTGAGTGAATTTAGAGTTGAACATTTGTCATCATAGCTTAGGTGTACCATTTTGCCAGTGATTACAATTTCTGTAAATTTCTGTAAATTTGTTGATGATGGTGATTCCGCTGTATACGAGATCAGAGGCCAGCGATTATCCCCTGGATAGTCTCCTTCGGCAATGGCCGCTAAAAAAGTATGGTGTCACAGTCGAGGGGTCTTCGAATACGGCCACCGGGTTTACTTAGCGCAAGTGCTCCTAAACCAAAGTTCATAGATAAAGCCGTCCATGTCCTATCGTATAATTAAGATTGGTTGAGTGGCAACAACGTTATTCTTGTTTCCCTGCAGGAAGAAAACTGCAGCATGGAAAGGTTATCGAATCGAATAAAGTAAGAGCTGCCGGAAATTGGGATGAACATGTATCTATACTGGTATTGCACCGCACACATACTCCAATAAGGGACAGCCCCGTCACGGCAGGTACGTACGTCGTGCTTTAATTCTGTAAACCTATGGCTCCGGGAGAATAAATAACAAGCTGACATTTCATATGGTATTCAGTAGTAAGTAATTAAGTGACACCAAATTAGGCAATAACCAAGCATAAACTGGCAACTGATTGTGACGACGTCGCACACCCGCTGACAAGATACAAGACAGGGCACGCTTTTCAAAATAAAACTTACTGCAGAAAATTCCTTCCAGGGCCAATTCAATTTGTCAGTGCGGGAACGGATACATCATTCTTTTGGGGACGCTGTCATGTTTAAGGGACGTATGTCTGCTTGTAGTTCAGCATTCTGTTTCAATGTGAAAATTGGCGGTTTACTTGCATATAAAGTTTCCTAGAGTGAATATTGGAATAAATTTCAATGCCGATGCTTTCACATAGCGCTGAATTAGTATCAGTTGCCGTGTTTTTCGATAGCACAGCAGATGTCTACACATGTAGCTGTAAGATTCTCGCTACGATACCATGCGTACGTGGCGTTAATGGCATACTGTATAGTGTTTTTCGCAGTTGTCTCATAAAAGCAAGCATTTGTTTTTGAAAAACCGCTCTGTTACCACGATTTAAATGATTTTGATTTTCTTATCAACTGGAAAATATTTTGTTCTGTAAGTGTAAACAGTATTTTATATCATATAATGTGACATTGTCTTAAAAGTAGTTATAAGTTTAAATAGTAACAAAATGTTTTTTCAATTTTACAGAACGCGAATTTTGGAGAACATCTAGAAAACTTTTCGCGGTAGATGAAAGCGGACATCGGAACTAGAGGCATTAGGAGAAGAATTAAAACAATTAAAAAGACATATTGGCGAAATAGTGAGTAAACAACTTAAAACATATTTTTATTTATTATTTGCTATCATAGATTTCTGCTGAGCATAAACCAAACTCATTTTTTTACAGCTGAATGCGAAAGTTAATGCATCACGGAGAAATACTGTAGTTTTCTATGACTGTATTTTCATCGTTTGTTTTTCTCTCTAGAGAGGAAGTGGAGAATCTAGCAGCCAGAGGGACATATTGACATGCATGATATGTTTCGAACGGACATAATTCCCCGTTTTCGCCTGTTGTGGGTGTAACAAGGTCATTAGTTGTTACATTTGTTGCATCCGAGTAGAAGCCTGCCCAAACTGCAGAGCAGCAATCCCGGAAAATGCGCCACCCCTCAGAGGGCTAGATCATGGCGTATTCGGAACTGACTACAGTTGTAGCACTGACAGGGAAATCGCCAATGCTATTCAGCGAAGACCGCCTTCACGTAGTGCCGGAATGGAGGATGCGGAGGATACCGTCGAAATCCCGGATGACGACGATGACGACTTTCTGACTGAAGTAAGATTTGGTCGTAGTAGAGCTAGAAACCAACGCGACTAACCGGCGTGTGCTTAATGTTTTGTTTGCGTTTTACAAGAAATGTTTTAGAGTTCACGAATGTTTTGTAAACCGTTTACCTTTTTTTAAAGGAACTTGTAGACTTTCGCACATTTCGAAAGATAGTTTTATTGTTCAAGAAATAGCTTTGTAACCAAGAGCTGAATTTATACAAAAAATTAATATTTTACGCAGTTCAAAAGATTGGCTCATTACGTGACAACCACCTTTTTCACGCATTCTCCCGCCAAATTTAATTCTACCGACCGGTGCCAACTTGAAGTCACCAACAACCAGATAGGGAGGCCTATTAAAAACTGCAGCTGCCAGGAGTATCAGGTGCCCAGTTTTCCGAGTTTTGACTTTGAATGATTATGGAATGGGCGATTTAAATGACATTTTGTTTCTCATTTACATTTCTGAAGTAGATTCTAACTTATGATCAAAGGTAGAGCTTGTTGTTTCTTCAACCGGAAAAATTGCTCCGACCGTTTCCGCTACTACTGGGGAGTTTGTGTCAAAAGGTCACAAAGTTTCTTTTTTATTGTTGTCTTCCAACATCGGAAGATTGATTGCAATGTTCTCTAAATTTGTTGCATTTATATCCTTTAAAACTATTGTAAAACGTAACGCTTCTAGTTTGTGATAAATGCTTTGCTATAATTTTGTTTTTTTATTTTAGGGGTAGGAACTGTCACTTTTCTGCATTATTTGGCCGTTTCCTTGTACTTATTTTGAACTCAAAAATATATTGACATGCTTGTTCAGTTTGTGAATAGAGAACGTGCGTAAAGGACAATGTTATTGCATCATTCAAAGTTCATTTAAATGGGACAAAGTCTGCATTTTTCATGATTTTTTTATACAAGATACTGCTTATATCGTTTGAGATGTTAAAAGATACTGAATGAATGTGCAGCCATGCATATATTCGAAGCCGGTTTTATACGAAAATGAATTAATGTTCATGACCATTAATTCATTTTCGCGATGGTTTCGTTTATCGTGTCTAAAACCGGGTTCGAATATATGCATGGCCACCCATTCATTATCTTTATACACGTCAAACGGTATAAGTAGAATCGTGTATCAAACAAAATTCATGAAAAATGGCAGACTTTTTCCCTTTAACAGTCGTCACAATGCGTTTTACACACTTTGTATTCACAAGCTTAACAAAAAGCATCAACATGCTGTTCTAGTTTGGAGATGAGCAAGAAATTGTCTGAGCTCTCAATGACCTACTGACGTCGCGCAGTCCATCGTCACGTAAACTAATTAAAATTTGTACCGTTTTTGGGCCATGGGGGCACATGCCTTTTCATCCTTTGGCGATTTGGTGCAGAACGACTTCCTTATCGTGTTCAATAACACGGCAGTTTTATTGTAGTTTAAATGGG
Source organism: Ptychodera flava (assembly GCF_041260155.1). NCBI lineage: Eukaryota > Metazoa > Hemichordata > Enteropneusta > Ptychoderidae > Ptychodera > Ptychodera flava. Next base: position 75,221 of record NW_027248409.1, read on the forward strand.
CGGGGACGAGGTTGAACTCTGGAGTTCTGGATCGAGGTGGTTTATAGCCGCCATCTTGCCTTTTTGAGACCACGCTTTGTACCTCGCCTTGTTGGCCTTTGCCTCGGCTTTGTCGATTGTTCAGAAATTGTGTGCAAACAAGCTAACAATGGAATCGACGGAAGGCGGGGAATTTGCTTTTGTGGAGTGGTGTGAATCAGCCGGCCTATCGAGAGAAAGCATCAGAAAGCTAACGGACGAAGCAGTGACGTCGAAGACAACGCTGGAATGCTTGAGTGCCAAAGACATTGACGACCTCGGTCTCCCAATCGGTCAACGTAGCCTACTTCGCCGAGCACGTCACCAATTGTCGGAAGCAAACATTCAGTCTCAGAGAACCGATACATCTAGTAACGACGATGTGTCAGAGGCGAAACGTGTGACAACCAAAGACCTCGCAAACCTGAAGGAATTGAACGAACTGCTCCAGTCAATGGGAGACGACGCTTTGCAAGACGTCATAGAGCCAAAACCATCGACTACGGGCCGAAACTCACAGAAAGGTGGGCAAAAATCTTCAAAACCTCTTCTCATCCCTGACTATGTAACCACGAAGAAGGGTTCATTTGATTCCACTGACGAAACTGAACTGATAACAGAGGGAGATACGAAATTGGTCATGCGTACGTCCAAGCAACGTCCCAAACCAGACCAGGTAACATTAGCGCAATGGGTGTCAGCTAACGCTAGAATTTTGAAGGTGCTGATAACACGTGGGGCATCGCAAGAGGACATCTCCGATTATCTTGACCACACAATAAACATTGGCGACTATATTCAGTCATTTGCAACCCCGTCTGTGATGACGTACGACCATGAATACCGGAAAAAGCAGGCCACCTCCGAAATCAAATGGGGCTCTGTTGACCTCCACCTATCACTCTACCATTTAGAGAAACGCCAGACACCATTGCAAAAAGGCAAGGTACCCAGTAAATTGCGCAGCCTCGACGCCAGAGGAAAAGAAATCTGTTTTGATTTTCAAAACGCAAACGGTTGTAATCGCACCTCCTGCCGCTATGCACATGTGTGTATTGAGGAAGGCTGTCAGAGAGATCACCCTCAGTATAAACATAAGGCAGCAACTGCTCACAAGGCTTCAAATGCTCAAGCCTAGGACAGAATCACTAGCCCTCTGACGGACCGGTTAGCAACTTGGGAACATGAACTCGCTTCGGATTTTGACCACGATTTTCTGATCAATGGCATTGAAAATGGCTTTGATATTATTACGCCTGGTATCCCCCTGTCTCCAGTGGAAAGAAGCAACTATGCATCAGTCAACCAAGCAAGTACCTGCGCAATTGTAGAGGACCAAATTATGCATGAAATTGCTTGCGGCAACTACATTCGGGTAACAACAAAACCAGACATTATCAGTAGCCTTGGGGCCATCCCCAAGAAAAACTCAAACAAAATCAGACTTATACATGACTGCAGTCAGCCAAAAGACCTTGGTGTCAACTCATATGCCACCACCACTTCTTTCACTTATGAAACCATTGACCACGCTGTTTCGTTATGTACACCTGGTGCCTTCTTAGCTAAAGTGGACTTAAAGTCGGCATACCGATCAGTACCAATCAGTAAAGACTCTCAGCGAGCAACGGGACTGAAGTATAAATTCACCGGCGATACAGAATGGACATATATGGCTGACACTAGGCTTCCATTTGGCGCGGCCAAAAGTCCAGAAATCTTCAACAGAATTACACAAAGTGTCACGCGTATGATGCGACGTAAGGGATACCAGGCAGTGATAGTATATCTTGATGACTTTTTAATTATCGCGGAATCACATCAGGCGTGCAAAGATGCCTTCCAGGCACTACTTAACCTCCTGCAACAGTTAGGCTTTACAATAAACTGGGAAAAAGTAGTTCCTCCGTCACAGTGCCTTACCTTCCTGGGAGTGCAAATAAACACAGTTACACGGACACTGTCCCTTGACCACAGCAAACTGCAGGACTTGCATGAATATTTAAAACTCTGGCGTAATAAGAAGCGTGCTACAAAACGCGAACTACAGCAACTAGTTGGGAAGCTGAACTGGGCCTCTAGGGTCATTCGCGGCGGGCGAACCTTTCTGCGTAGACTTATTGATGTTACAAACACAGTAAATCGTCAATCTCATCACGTGCGGCTTAATGCTCAAGCAAAAGCGGACATTAGCTGGTGGACAAACCTCAGTGAAACTTTCAACGGCACGGCTTTCTTTATCGACGAGACGCCGTTGCCCCAACAGGTTTTCATCACAGATGCGTGCTCCAAAGCGGCGGCGGGCGTTTACAACAATGACTGGTTCTACAGTCAGTGGCGAGCTGACTTCCCTATGCTAGCGGATATGCATATTAATTTAAAGGAGTTATTCACTGTCCTACTCGCTTGTCGGCGTTGGCACTCGTCTTGGGACAAACGGCACATTGTGGTGTACACAGACAATACAGCCACTATGTATGTAGTGAACTCGGGCACTTCACGCAATAAACAAGCTATGGCATGGCTCCGGGAGATTTTCTGGCTCTCAGCCACCAGTAACTTTTACATTACGGCAAGATATGTGCCTACAAAGGAAAACAGTGCGGACTCTCTATCTAGACTGCATGAGTGCAGTAACTACTTCAAAGCAATGGCATACCTTGGCCTTCATAGCACTGACCTCATCAGGGACTGGCATTTACACATGTCTGACAGCACCTATTCTCTCCTATTGCAGGACCTGTTCAATCCCAAATACAGAAGTTGGATAGTGACATTGCCGCATATAAAGGAGCAGCCTACGCGGAATCTACAAAGCGCACATACAGCTCCCAACGGCTAGCCTATCTACGCTTCTGCCTGTATTTTGGAATCCGTCCAGTACCATGTGCCCAGATTACTGTCTGTCGCTATGTGGTCTTCCTGGCCAGGACTTTAAAGCCGTCCAGCATCCCAGGATACCTCAATATTATTCGCTTGATGCATGCAGAAGTGGGTGCACCAAACCCCCTTGAAAACAACTGGTTGTTAGAAATTGTCAAACGAGGCATCGCTCGCACTCATGGGGTCCCCCCCAAGCAGAAGTTACCAATCACCCCACACATCCTGCACAATATCCATGCTCATCTGGACCTCACCATCCCGTTTGATGCAACCTTTTGGAGCGCTTGTCTCATCGCGTTTTTCACCTTTGCCAGGAAGGGGACTCTGCTCAGTACAACAAATAGACTGCCTTCTACAGACAAGTACTTGCGCAGAGATGATTTTACAATCTCTGGTTCTGTTGCTTATTTAACTATTCGGCACACAAAAACTATCCAGTATGGAGAGCGGGTGTTAGTGCTGCCGCTCGCTAGAGTCCAAAACTCATGCCTTTGTCCGATTGCGGCTTACCAAAATATGGTTAGCCTCTCACCATCACACTGTAACACATCTCATCTGTTTTCATATGTCACACCAGCTGGTAGTAGACAAACTGGGCTATGTACCTTAACACATTCCAAATTCACCAAGACACTGAAATCGGTTTTAAGAGACTGCGGGTACAACCCTTCTGAGTACTCGGGCCATTCCTTCCGTAGAGGAGGAGCCTCATTTGCATTTAACTTGGGTAGTGACTCAGGTTCCTTTGTAAATTTTAGCAATTTTGTGATTATTTCATATTCTGACCCCTGAAATATGATCTTTTTATTAGAGAAAACTGTGAGGTAACATCGTACTGGAAAATGTCTTAAATTTTAGTGAAAACACGGCCTTCTAACCACTGCGTGAGTTATTATTTCCTTTTTGTTTTAACGGTCCGGATTACTGTCAGCGTTATCGTTATACCTTGAGGAGATTATGTAAATTTCTACGCACCATGTTGCGCATGCGCGCACGTCTTCATAAGAGACGCTATCCAACATATGGCTGATGACTGCCGGCAGTATAAGCAGTGTAGAAAACGCAAACGGGGGCCGAAGAAGCAAAATGGAAAGCTGATGGACGCGATGTTGTGTGTTAGCCGCTACAGCTAACACACAGCATCGTACGCAGGGCTAGCGAGAGAGTTGCCGACATCGACGGTTATTTACGAAAAGTGAATAAAAGACTGGCATTTTTGGAAGCGATCGAGTAGCTGAGGTAGGCAGGGATACGACTTGGGCCCAAGAACGCTGAATTTCGGCAGTAATTTGGCTTTTTACGTCAAGTCCCAAAATGGATTTGAAGTCACCGACCCTACGTACGCGTACGGGTCTTTGCAGGGCTGTGGTGAGCGGGGCGATTAGCTGTAGCGGAACACATAGCATCGTACGCGGGCTATAGATTACACTGCCGTCCAAAGAGAATCTATTTAATCTTCACTGGAAAATATGGTTCTATAACAGCAGCCCATGTCTTTGACTTAGTTTGTCCATGGAGGTTGGAAGCATGGTTTGTCAAATTTGTCAATCCGACACTGTTATGTCGGTCTAGAGCACAGCAACGTACGCGAAACGTCGCTTCACGATCGTTGCCGGTCAATTTCTATCTGTGGTCAAGAGAGTGTCGCTGGGTGTCGCGATATGTCGCCGTTTCAATTTTACAATGAGTGAATCTGTCGAGTATCGCCTCAGTCGTTTATTTTAAGTCATGAAGAATCGCTTTTACGTGTAACTGAAGTTGATTTTGGTTTCATACCCGAGGCCATAATAGTACATGTCACAGTGGAAAGCGAAATAGCGCACGAAACGCCGGTCATTTTTTATGGTGAGCAAAAGGGCTGCAGCAGATCACATGTGAAAACCACAAAAACAAGTACGACTTAACCGCATTTCTTGAACTTCTCAACTACAGAATTTTTTAGAGCATCGACAGTTGGTCGTCTCATCTTCGAAAGCAAGCAAGCAAGCAAGTGACGTCCTGTACTATAGGCACAAAAATCGGCGCTAAAATGAACTGGGCAACCATTTCACACTTGGTACGTGCATAATTACGGGCTGTGAGCGGAAGTCGAGCGCTTGCGAGAGAGCGAGCGCGCGTCGTCGGCAGAACGCAGACCTGTAAACCATTCCGGCTGTATGATTTTTTTAAACTTTTCTAGTCTTGTAACCAGACTCTAACCGTTACCAAACAGTGTACAGTTAATATAATTATAAGCTAGATACGTATTTGACAAACAGATTATGCCCTGAATTATCTTTCTTGTGTTTATCGTGTAAATAGTACCCACCGCTTACGCTGACCAGCCTCACGTTTCTACGCACAATTTTCATCATTTTTGGGCGAACTAGTGTTTAGGACTTGTCAGAAATTCTCTAACCTGATGCCCAATATTTAACCTAGACCCAGATCGAATGATTTTATTTTGAAACGCACAAAAATCCGACTTTTTTCGGCGATTTTGTGTGAAAAATGGGACGTTTACACAAATCGTCGATTTTCTCAGTTCCGATTTTTGCTATGTATGTGCACCTTCAAATGAGTGTAAGTCGGCGACGCGTGGGCGGATTTCCCCCGATTTTCCGCATGCTAACACTTCATGAATAGACCTGAAAAACCGTGTCTTAGATTTTTGATAAACCCCCCTGAAGTGACGATAACTTGACAAACATGAACAAAAGCCGATAATTTATGCGAAAATCCGACAGTTCACACTTCGAAGGCTCACTGTGCAGAAACAAAAGCGAATTTCAAAAATCCAAAACACGGTTTTCCCCCAGTATATCCAGCTGTCTAGTGCCATTAACAGATCACTTAGGGGTGCTGCCAATTCTTACTTATACTCTTTTAAGTGAAAAAAATCAAAATCACATGTTTTTGACTTAAACAAACATACCAATGCATGTTTGACAACTAAACAAAATTTTTTACCTTCTTCAAATATAGACCTATTAGAAAATGTACCACATGTTGGGTGTGAGACCCTGTTTTCTATGTGAAACTTTGATTGAAAATATGTGTCAACGAAACTGAGTCACTACCATTTAACTTGGGTATTCCTCCCATCCTCATTAAATTACAGGGTGACTGGGCCTCAGATGCCTACGAACGCTATACAGTTGCTAACGAGGACACTAAGCTTAAAGTTGCCAAGTGCATGGCTTTAGCTGTTGCTTAGACATGACGAGGGCTAGTCACTCCATGCATTGTTGGGGGTTTGGCGCATTTGGCTTGGTAGCCTGTCAACTCAAAATAAAACAAGTTGACCTTTGACCCCCAACACTTGCCTGGAGTATTCTTGTTTAGTATGATTGTTGTATTAGCTAGCATTTAAGTGTTCAATAACACGGCAGTTTTATTGTAGTTTAAATGGGCGGGGACGAGGTTGAACTCTGGAGTTCTGGATCGAGGTGGTTTATAGCCGCCATCTTGCCTTTTTGAGACCACGCTTTGTACCTCGCCTTCCCTCCCTCCCACCCTCATTATCTGCCTTTGCTACATTGTTCATTGTTGTCAAGCTCTCAACAATGTTGTATTTCCTTGTGTTCTCTTTGTGGTTCAGGGTTGGCGCATTTGGCTTGGTAGCCTGTCAACTCAAAATAAAACAAGTTGACCTTTGACCCCCAACACTTGCCTGGAGTATTCTTGTTTAGTATGATTGTTGTATTAGCTAGCATTTAAACAGATATAATCGTCACGTTTGCGGCTGTGTGATATGGGTCCCATACTACGGCGTCGTTGATAAGGTACAGCTCCCAGCATGCCTCGCGCTTATCCTAACTTTTAAAATGGCGGCTTACCCATCCCGTCCAGTGTTCAAACCACCGAAACTGGTGACAGAGGCCGAAGCGAAAGCCTACAAAACGAGGGACGCAACAAAAGTGTATCTGGGAAGATCTTACCCCAAGTGGATAGATGCGAAATCCGTGAACTATAACCAAGAATCTAACGCTGTGTTTTCATTACATTTACTCGAAATTCATCGCCTATTTTGCCGAGAATGTAATCCTTTACCACATAGTGAACGGGAATGTACATGTTTACCGAGAAGTACGGGCAGGAGATCCATAGGAGAAAACTGGGAAGAAGGTCTCCAATCACGACATTGATAGCAGCAGGACTAGGACAAGGAATCCAACGTGCAGGAAGTAATACTTCCAACACAGAAAGGTGAGTCTTTCCTGGGACGGTAGCTCTGCGTTTCAGGGCTGTGTGTAGCTGCAGTGTACAGTAGCTCGAGGTTTTGCCATGGTATTTGGGTCGTCCGACCCAAATACCCTGGCAAAACCTCGAGCTACTGTACTGCAGCTAGGATGTGTGTTACCGGCGTTATACGGCCTCCTACCACCGAGGAGCTACCTGCGGTTTTGTCTATGGCAATCTGCAGGGTTTTGGTGGGGTGGGAGGCCGTATAACGCCGGTAACACACAGCCCTGCTATGCAGAGCTACTGGGACGGCATGTTCACCGTGTACGCGTACACAGACTGTCACAGTGTGTGCGATATTTCTGTGTTCTCCCTCGCTTATGTTGTCGCTCGTAGTTGTTGTGTGACATGGACCCGGCATGGATTGCCATGGAACATTGGCTTTGACTGTTCCTTTTTCAATTCTCCACCACAAAAACCACTTCGATACATTTCAACAGGCTATAATTGTACAACTTGTGCAGGTCACAAGCTAGCCGGACGATTTGGCAGACGGCGCTGCCATAGCCGGGCACCGTCACACGCAATATACGCGAAACTTTACATGACTGTTGACACTTTGTGAAATTTACGTGTCAAGAATCCATGTGTATGGCGATGTGGTAATAATCTAATGAAGTACATAATTTCCAAGTTGATTTTGAACAAATCGATCAATCAATCAAAACGTGTCCCAAAAAGTTGGACTCAGTCCATTTATATTTCATTTGTTGATTTGTTGTTGTTGTTGTTGTTGTTGTTGACATTATTGGAAATTACTTTGTGCAAGTAAGCTTATATTGTAGAAAAGTGTCTCCGTGTTCAACAGATTACAAAATGACCAGTTATTGTTGACTATTTTTTGTAGTTTTCCTACACCAATTAAAAGCAGGGAATCAGGTAATTGTATGTGCAAAACAGTGTGTGTGTGTGTGTGTGTGTGTGTGTGTGTGTGTGTGTGTGTGTGTGTATATATATATATATATATATATATATATATATATATAGTTATATATAGTTATATATTTATATATATAGTTGTAATGTACATTTACATTTGTTTGGAAACAGAGCTCAAATAAAGACTATAAAATTGCCCAGGATAACTCAATTTTGATAATCTACTGTTAGCAATTTTACATATGTTTTGGCAAGTAAAATGTGAGCTTACCAAAATGGCATTTGCAAGAGTCAAATTTGAGCCACACAAGAAAATATATAAGAACACATGTAGAGTTGCATATTTTGACTAGCCTATTGATTAGAAAACCAATTTTCATGGCTTTGTAAACAGTAAATGAATACTAAAATTTTTTTTAAACTTTAAAATCTGGATGGTATACATGTATAAATTTATCCTTTTCAATGGAGGATTAATTTGCATGTATTTCGTATATCAGAACTGTTAGCATGCTGTGTAGATCATTTTGATTTTTATGTTTAAAATTTTACAATAATTTCAATCAATTATTTTACCTTTTTTATAGGTATGTACTATACATTCCTGTTTTTTTAATCATAAATAGCACTTTATATTATTAATTAATAATCTAATAATTTGCTTATACTTTTATGGGCAGACTATCAATGTACTATTGAAAGAGAATTATGGTACTACACATACAACAATGAAATACAATAGAATACTTTGTGTATATTGAACGAATGTCAAATTTTGTTTGTAATTTCAGATTCAAGCTTTCTTCCTCTTGCATCGTCTACTCCTATGCAAGTAAAATCATGTGGACAATCTGTGAGGTACGATACTTGATTTTTTCACTGAAATAAATGTTGCGTTGATATTTCACAGTGATATCATTAGCATCTACTCTTAAATTTCCACTGATATTATAATGTATTTATAATATTTTACTTGTACCAGAATTGGCTGTGACAGTGAATCTGAAGACACACATACTGCCAGTGAAGATGAGACGAAAGAGAGTTTGCTGTCTCTTTCAGAACTCTAGGGTTAGTTACCCTCCTTGGGGTGCTGATACATTTATTATCTTTTTTCCCTGGATGTAAATGTAAGATAGCTACTCAATGTCAACTTTCCAGGCAAAAATGTTGATTGATCTCTCTGAGTTCCTTTGTAGTCTTTTGAACTTAAAAAATGCACGCTATACTAATTTGCAGTTGTTGTTGTTGATATTGGCTATTAGTAAATTCATACTTATTCAATCATTTCTTCAGAAATGACAAGAACATGTCGCTTGAGGAAGTTGTCTTTGATACAGAACAGTATGGAACAGATGACAATGGTGCTGCAGAAGCTGGAGATGATGTGACCAATGCCATGGATGTAATTATTGCAAAGAAGTGCCTGGCTTTTGTTCCAGCAATACTAACTTGCTGAAACGTGCCTATGGGGATATGTGTGCTCGGCAGGGATGTCAAAGGAGACTTTTATACAGTACAACAACAGTAGGCACTGCACTTACTGTTGTTTGGAGTTGTTCTGCAGGTCATCTTGGTGGAAGATGGCAGTCTCAACCTCGTTTTGATGGCATCTTTGCTGGCAACCTACAAACTGCTGCCTGTATCTTACTGTCTGGGAATAGCTTCAGGAAGATTGAACTGCTCTTTAGGTTTGCCAATATAGCTTGTATCTCTGCCAGTACATTTTTACGGGTACAAAAACTGTATGCAGCTCCCGCCATTCAGAAGTACTGGGAAGCCATGCAGTTGGAGTTAACAGGATCTTTTCATGGACAGAAGGTGGTTCTGTGTGGAGATGGTCGTAATGACTCACCAGGACACTCAGCCAGTATCTGTCATATAATGTGGGTGACACATCCAAGCAGGTTATTCTCCACACAGAGACTGTTGATGTGCGAGAAGTTAATGGAAAAAGTCCAAATATGGAACGTTTGGGCTTTGACAGATCTATGGATAAGTTGACAGGAATGCTGGACATTGGAGAAATGATAACTGACGCTCATACACAGATAGCAGCAGCCATGCGTAAGTTGTGGTCAATATGTATATTGTTAGTTTGTGACTGCTTTATTTGAAACACCAATTTTCACTGTATAAAGGGAACTATGAGCACACTTTTTATTTGACTGAACACCACACTGTAGTATACACTGTTAGTGTGTGCTCCACATGTCACCTAAATTTCAGTGTAGTGGTGTATGCACACAACCAAACACAAACTTTCTGTAAATGTGTACAAAGTACAAGAATGGTACAAATGGTAATGGACAGATTTCTCTAAACTCTAATCATGCAATCTTTGTCTCTGTATTGCAGTGTAGCTGTTATGCAACAGTCTTCAGACAATTCTGTTTGTAATTATTATGAGCAAAGTGTGTAATTTGATTATCTGCCTAGGGTGCCATAATTCTGGTCTTCAAAATACATGTATTACTTATAGTGTTATACAATAACAGCATTTGTTCATCCACTGAATCATATATGTTATGTTATGTTGACTAAGCATTTTTTACCAAATTTCAGGACACTGTGAAAAATATTCAGAAATCAAGCATTCTTGGGACATATGGCATGGGGGCAAAAATATTCACAAGAAAATCTTAGAGGTGAGATAGTGTTAGATTTTATTTACATGATAGTGCATTGCAAACCTACTGGTAATATTGTTCATCAGATGAGTTATTTTCAGTATTTGATTATCAAATTTAAGTGTAACGTGAAAGAAAACTTGTTACACTTTTAACTTGCAGTATTTGTTAGTTTTATAGTATTTGCTAATGAAAGTTGACATTCTGAATGGAAAGTTGCATTTATTACAGCAATAGACTGCTAATAGGTGCAAATAGTCATGAAACTTTTCATTGTAATTTTAAAAATGTAAATGAAAATATTTTTGAAAACCAGACTCTTTCTTTCCAAAGTAAAACAAAAAACAAAACTCTTTAACATTGTCTAATTTTTTGGCAGGCATCCAAACAAAGCTTGCAAGGATCTACTACCCTGGGCAAATGCATTGAGGAATCATTTTTGGTATGCCGCAAAGGAATGCAATGGCAGTGAGAGAAAGATGAAGGTATGTTGTTTAATGCTGATTTTGTTTCCTGCAATGACAGGGCTCGAAATTAGCGGTAGTCTCGCGTCCACAGACTACCAACTTTTCTCTGGGGCTACCAAAATCCATTAAATGGTAGCCCAAAGGGACTACCAAAGCCTGGGACATAAAATTCAGTCAGTATTTGGCGTGCCATGTCCGGTCTGTCACTTTAGGACCAGCTAAATGCAGTCAAACCCAGCTGGACAAAGAAAGGCCTGAAGAAGACGACCATGCGGCGGAACTTTACAACAAAGTTTCTATATCTGTACTGCCATACTTGAATGACAGGCACAGGAAGTGATAGCCAATGAAAATGCATTTTGATCATATATATCAATCACAATTACACAGAAATTATATGCCTCCTCCCTACAGACAGCCCATTGTCTATTTTTAGACCTGCTACAATATGTCTCAGTGCTGAGAAGGTCGAATCATTGTCATGACGACTATCAGAATTGCATACAACTCTGAGAGTGAATTTTGAGTTGTCAATAGGTCACCAAACTTTTGAGTATCACTAACGTCCATTATACCTGTTTCCTTGGGTATTAAAGGTGTGCAATATTCATAGCAAATGACTAGAAAATTCACTTTATGGGCAGAATCTTGAAAAATAGCTTTTTCTTGTCTGGTTAATGAAAAAAGATATCCCTGAACTAAAGTATGCATGGGCTACCAACCATTGTCACTGGACTACCAACTTCAGAAAATGGTTGTCCACGTGAACTACCAGGGAAAAAAAGTTAATTGCGAGCCCTGAATGATACCCTGCAACAGATACACAGATACCCTGCAACTGGCAGTCCTCAATTTATGTTAATCTTTATAATACTTATGCAAGTTTGCATTTCTTTGTATATTCTTTCAGGCCATTTGGTTTGGCATACTTCACCATGTAGTTGATGAACATGAGTGGATTCTCAATCATGATGGAACATATGGAAAGTGTGGACATGGTCCGCTCAGTGATGGTGAACGAATACCATGGTTGATAAAAGGGTCACCGTCACATGTAGCACTGTGAAAGATTGTAGAAGACAAGCGTCTAATGAAAATATCCCTTACTATGTCAACTTTCGGTAAAAGTTTATATTTTGTAGTAATGAAAATTTTGTCTATCACTGCAATGAAAATTTTCGAAGTTCAGAACATACATGCCACTTATGCAAGTGTCAATATTAGTATGCTAAGAAATTTATTTGTTGTGATTTTGCTGTGAAATCAGTATTTGTCATTCCATATCACCAGTATCCATAACAAGCCTGTATCACTTTACCACACAGCTTGATTTACATATACATTTACACAGAAACAGCATTTCATTCAAAAATATACAAGTGAAAAACGATCTTGCTTGTTTTGGTCTAGGATGCGTATGATATTTAGCATTATTACTGCATGCAAATTTTAAATGTATCCTTTTTTTATTTCAGACATACTGGATTCTTAGAATCCTTCCACAGCCATCTTTTGATGTATGCACCAAAGCGCCTTTCATATTCGTAAGTGTTTATTGCTTGTTTCCTCAAAATTTTAAGTCCAAACTGTTACATTACACTGATATGTAGCGTTCACAGGGTTTAAGCTGTATTGCATGGAACATACTGTTGTTCAGTGGGATATGTCAGTATTCTGTTACATGTTAAGGTTTGCCTTTTATCAAACAATGTTTAGGGGTTTTTGTATGAAAAATCAACCCATAATTAGAGATTTTTTCAGAAAAATTGACCCATGTTTAGGGATTTTTTCATGAAAAAGTTACCCATTTGGGTGGCACATACACATACACCTTTTTTATGGGAGTACCCCCCCCTCCCTGAATAGAACCAAGGTCAAATCACTGATAAATATCATTACATTCTTTTGCAGGTACTATTGCAAGTATTCAAAGATGTCAAAGAGGTTTTATCCAGTACCTGTGGTAGCCAAAAGAAGTATGACTACATAAATGACATTCAGCAGCAGATTTTTGAAATGCGCCTTGGAGTAGAAGGTCATTTATCTCAATATGTTCCACCAGCTGAAAATGATCCCTGTCATCTACATACCAGACTGTCAATGATGAACCCTCCAAATATTGCTGACTTAGTTAGTAGAGGCTCATAAGAGCAGGTTTGCGAAGTCCACAACATCAGAAGAGTCCGTCTAAGGATATCTATCTCAGATACGAAGGAACATCTTGCCTTATACATTGGACATTGGACACTCTCAATAAACACAGATTCAGCAGTTTACTTACATTTGTGAAAATGACAACTCACTTTTGTGCACTAGCAAGGATGCACATGTTGTATAATAGTTTGTGTGACAGTTTCTGTAGGAAATATTCTATTTTCTTGTCAAGACATTGTCAAAGTTTCTCATCCTGTGTGTTGTTCCTGAACAACAAAAGACAACATAGACAAATAGACAAATGTCAATCTATCATAAACATGATTTATTCTCATGCATTTGAGCATTGCAGCAGATACACATGCTACATGTTCTTTTCAAAAGGAGTAAAATTCACCAAATAAACTCAAAAGGAGTAAAATTCACCAAAATAAACTCAATGTGTTGGCATCATCTGATAATTTCTGTGTTTGATATGACATTGAAACAGTGTTTTGTCAAAAGGACAAAACAGAATGTCAGAATTTTCACAAGTCCATACTAAATGCAGCCAGTGTTATAGCATGATCTTCTAACAAAACGAAAATCTCTATATGGTATTGAAATACCCTGTTCTTGATCTGTATATGCAACTATATTGGCTATGGAATTTGTTAGTGTTAATTCACTGGTTTGAATAAAAACTAAAAATCTAACTGTTTGTTCACTAATGTCATGGATGTATTACAACAGTGTATCAAAAGCAACATTTATCTTTTTGCACCATAATGTTGATTTGAACAACCATGTATGACCAGAAGTACCAGGATGTAAGATCAAGAGTGGTTTATGAAATCAAAAGTGGCACTCAACCCTAACTGTCACTAAGAGACGTATAACGAAGTACAAAAAGAAAATAAAACAAAATATAATTTTACAACAGCATAGAACTTCTGTTATATATGGCAGCAATGACAATTTTTGTAAGGAGAAATGTTGCATACACGGCAGGCAATTGTGCATACATGTATCACTGAAAAATAGCTGTAAACATTTTACTCACAAAATATAAAGTGGTAATGGTATAAAGTAAACATTCATTTCAAAATGTCACCACTTTTTGATAAGAAATTTCCAAACAAGCAGTTTTGGAAAGATGAATTTTGATGTACACAGAGTTTACATGTGTCATGAATATGTAGGGACTGCTATCATGTTCTGGGGAATACAAAACTTTAGAGTTGGTGATTTTTTGCCGTGCATGCATGCATGCATATGTACACTGCCACATGTATACATCTTTACATCATACAAATATGCCTGTATCATGCATGTATGCACACATACATGCATGTATGTGTGTAAGTAAAATATGTATGAATGTGGCAGTGTATATACATATGTATGGTGTGTGTACATACATACACACACACACACAAATATATGCATTCTAATCCTGTACAAACAACTGTTGCAATTTGTAGATATAAACACCCTTTCTTGAAACTCAATGGTCAGTTAATAAATTTGCCCTAGTCTTGTATTTCTCCATCCCTATAGCCAACATATATGTTATTTGGACTTGGAAATTTTCTTCTGATCGCCCAAACACAACATGAAGGGACAACACGGCGGTTCCCAGCACCCAGCCTGCCATGTTGCCAGTAAATATACTGTCGATATGCAAAGTGACGAAAACAGGCGTTGTCTCTCTGATGTTCCTCAGCATATGTGTCTGCATTCCAACGCATTGCCAGTTCCAAGACATTTGCGTCAAGGACAAGGTAGTTGAACAAGCCTTTGTTAGTGATGCATCCTTGACTTTGACGTGTAGCACAGCATTTTTTCTCTGCCTGTGTGGGCATATCCTGACACTGACCACACTTGCACCATGGAGGACTGGAGCCGGGGTTAGGTCCAGGTTGAGGAGCCGGGTAAGGTAATTGCTGCTGCAAATCAGCCCATGCTCCAGGCTGTCGCCTTAGCAGTTCTAATGTCAAACATTCCAATTCTTCTTTGGTTTTTTGCTGTACAAATTCCTGAAAGTTTGTAAAATCAAAAAGTTTAACTAAAAAAATTTGCCAAATATCAAGATACACTATTGTTTTGATGATTAATGTACATTTTGGTGTGTCATGTTCAAAGTTTAAAAGATTTCCAATCCTTTACCAAAAGTGGCATGGGCATATATTTGAAACTCACATTTTGCAGACAAATTTGTTTTTCTGAGCAAGCAACAAATCAACATTGACACACTTTGCTCTGTCAAAGTCTGGGCAAAACTGCTCTGTTTATTGAGTAACTTGAAATAGTGCTAATACATTTGATAGATGGTTATCAAGGAAAGCAGGCATTTTATCAGGAAATCACAAAATGTAAGAACAAATTATAAAATTCATGAGCACTCTATAATGTGACAAAATTTACACAATGTTGCAAAAATTCAAATTCATATCAAGTATATCAAGCAGTGTTTTATATATATATCAATAATAGGTCAAACACCTTCATTTGTCTTTCATTTTCTTCCATCATTTCTTCTGCTGTTAGATGGTGAGACTCATGACTTTCCCTAGACCTTTTCCGTGATGTGTCAGCTGATCTGTCCTCCTCATCTTCTTCTGATGTTGAGTCCTGCACAAACAATATCATCACAGACTGCATGTAAATGTCATAAACACATGTCATTCAGAAAAAAATCATGGGTACATCTGCTGACATTACTTTTAAAATTATAGTAAAGGGCTCATATTTTATTCCTAACTTTGTATTACTTTCATTGGAGAAATATCTCCTACGCGAGGGGTTGGTTGTGTTGTTGTTCTTGAAATGGTGTTCCCTCCATGAGATACCACTTCTGATGAACAGTTAGCATTGACTTTCACTTACATGTATTCAATTTCTCATTGATCAAGTCCCTAAAAGTACTGATTTTTATGCATGTGTCCAGTTGTGGCGTATCTGCCATAAGTCTGTCTGTACAAAACTCAGAAAATTACAGAACAAATACAGACATGTTTGCTTTTGCGTCACAAACACTGGTAGCCACAGGCTCTTGACTCAATGCAGGCGAACCGCTAGCCGTCACTGATGCAATAAATACAAATCAGTGACGACTAGCGGTTCGCCTGCATTGAGTCAAGAGCCTGTGCTGGTAGCAATGGCGCGAGTTTTGTGAAGGGCAATATACCACACAGAACAGCACGGGTCTATAGCTCTGTACTTATCTGGCACATAATCCTACATGATGTTCAAACCCTCTACCTTATTTTGCTGCACAAATGCAA
This sequence comes from Ptychodera flava, assembly GCF_041260155.1. Lineage (NCBI taxonomy): Eukaryota > Metazoa > Hemichordata > Enteropneusta > Ptychoderidae > Ptychodera > Ptychodera flava. The sequence continues at coordinate 91,742 of NW_027248409.1, forward strand.
CATCGTGATATGTAAATACAGTCGCTTTCAGGCTGCAAGTCTCCTCTGCCAGCTAGCATACGCACCACACGCTACCGCGGTTTCTGCATTCATTCTCGATCTCATAGACAGTTTCAAAGTGGTATAAAGAAAGCGCGTACGTACGCACAGAGGCTTGTAGCCTACCAAACAACTGCATTTTCAGATCTTAGTGCACCCTTTCTAAATAAAACAAGCAAGTTTAGGATCAGGACCCCATAAGAATATAGTGTGCAGACAATAAAAGACACTGAAACAGCAGTGAACTCTAATACTTACTTACGGGCAGTCTATTCACACATGCACGTTTTTTTCCGCAAGTGCAAGCTCTATTGCAGTATTCATCCATGCTTTTGCATGGACATGCACCCCGTCCCCGTTTCCGAGCGCACACTCCTGAACAGTTGCACGACCTTGGCTCATTTACTCTAAGAAGGGCTTCTTCCACCTCTGTCAGTGCGAAGCTTCCATCGGCCGTCGCCATGTTTTGGGGAAATTAATGTTTGTAAACATCAATATACGCGCAGCCGCAAACGTGACGACTATATCCCTTTAAAGTACGCCATCTATTGGTAATATTAGATCTGCTAAAACGTAGGGTATGGACAAAATTACCAAAAGAGGGCGCACTCTCTGGTCCCCCGCCCCACTATCACAACTGACTGGTCTTCTCAAAAATAGGTCACCTATTTTTGCTCAAAAATAGGTCATCTCTTTTTGCTCAAAAATAGGTCACATATTTTTGAGCAGCGCAGCCAGCAGTAAAAGAAGGGCAGGGGACCAGACTATCGGGTCAGCAGTTACAACACGGGGATCAAGGCTCCTAGTTGTTTATTTTAATAAAGATTACGAAAAGTACTCGTATACAGAGGCGCCACCGTAGTTGACTAGTGTATAGTAGAATTGTACTATACACTTAGTCAACTACGGTGGCGCCTGTGCTCATAGGGATAGTGAGTATGTAAGGGTGTGCGAATCTTGGTTTGCATTTTACTGCATGATGATGATAGGAGCTACACTTAGGAGCTTGGACAAACGCAGAAAATTCATGAATTTTGATAGAAAATAGCATATATAAGGAAATCCGGTCAGTACACGCAAGCCCGGCCTGCGAACGGTTGTTAAGTTAGGGCTCCGGGGGGGGGGGGGGTAATCTCAATATTTTCATACGGGAGTGTGCGGCCCAAGTTTAAAACATATACCCATGTGTATTGTCAAAAATAGACCATTGTTAGGGACTTTTTGTCAAAATCAGACCCATAGTTAGAGAAAAATGCAGCGACCAAAAAAGAAAATAAGCCGACCAGTTGTCAAGTAGAATACTAGCAAACAAAAGTATTAAAGGCCGTGAGCCACAGTACAATAAATTACCCACAATTCTCTTTGATTTGTATCCTCGACGGTTAATTTTCTAAAAAACTTTTCAGTTCTGCATGTAAGCACTTGTGTGCAGCATCAGAATAATTTTTAAATAATATCTAGTAAAAGTACGTTTAGATACTTCAGTGAAGTTTCAAAATAACCACTAAACAACCATACAAGTCATATTCTTTGGGTTTTACAAATGCCTGGCTTTTTGGGCAGCGATTGATGACAAACTGAAGGGGTCATTCTCTGAGAAAACGTAGCATGCAAATTTCTTTTGTCACTTCCATTGCAAAAAATCAATATCCTTTTGTTTCATAAAACAGGTGCAACTAGTCTCCCTACTTTCCATCACATTATTCTGTATTGCTGAAGACACAATCTGTGGTAAATTTTACAAAAAATGCTATCTCCTTTCTCAATTATGCATAATTTTCCTAATCATTTAAAATGAGAATTTAGAGGAATGGTGTTCATAAATGTACGTTTTCAAAATTTTGATAAATAGTCCGTGAATTTGTCTACACATGGGAGACATGGCAGACTTCACTCAGGTATCTCCGAGGATACAAATCGCAATGAGTTATGGGAAATCTACAGTACTGTGTGAGCTGCAATGTCATTGAATTTGTTCAAGTTCAAACATTTCCAATAATTTCAGATATTATTTGATTTCTACCAATAAAGTGATATTACCTTGCATTGTCATGAAAACAATAATTTGTTTCAAACTGCCAGAAATTTTTACATAGTCTAATAAGTTAATCTTAAATTTCCCGCAATTTTCCAAATCTTATCATATTACAATGAAAACAGAGAATACCTTGTCTCAGTGAAGTATATTCTGTTCCATGCGATCTATTGGATGGAAACACGTTGGTCTGTAAAATCTTATGGGTTTATGCACTGGTTTCACTGTCTGTTTAAAAACTCACATGGGGCAGCCACATTTGGGTGTGGCATCACTTTATCATTTATCTGATTAAAACTTACATATGTGCTTACATACAGATGTTCATGTAACTTATACTCAGAAAGTGTTGTCCTCATATTTAAAAGTAGCCAGGTAATTTAAGAAAGTAGACAGCAAGGGAGGGAAGCGACCGAGGGGGGAGTGCGAGAGGGGGTGTCCCCCCTCTCGCAAGGCGAAAAATGAAATTTTTAAATGTCGTTCTCTGGTGGCATCTGAGGTGACATTTGACTAATTCATTGGACATTTAGCAGAGACTTAAACAGTGCTTTCGTTGTGTCTTAGACGTGGCTCACATACAACAAAACAAAAGAATTTGTCATGAATTTGTCATGCTTTTCATATGAACTGCAGATTTCATAATGGTTCACTTTCACTTAGCAAACATCAAGATATCTCTGATATATATATATCTGATTTATTAAAATACGGCGCCCAAAGGGCGCATCAAAAATATGAAACATCCTGATATCTCTGATATATATGTCCTATATATTTAAGTCATCAGCTGGAAGGGCGTGCTGAAAAATGTCTGATATTAATTAATAATGCGCTCACAGAGTACACTGAAAAATATTGAACCCGGGTATTGAACATACAGATATGATATGTCTCTGATATATGTATGTCTGATATATTTAAGTTGAGTATGCTGAAAATTGTGTCTGATTATTAAAGTTATGCGCCCGAAGCCGTGCCTAAAACTGCAACAAATTACTTAATGATGAAATTTGTGGCTGACTTGATGCATTTTACGCAACTATGAGGCCATGTCAAAATCCAAAACACACTGACCCCTATTTGGCATTTTAAAAACATGGTGACCCCTATCACCAAATCAAAAACAGGGTGATCCCATGAATCCACCGGCCCCGCCCCCTAGGCCGAAGAAACTGACCAGTCCCTTAATGCATGCAATGTCTTTACTGCCACTGTGCTATATAAGCCCACATTACCACCAGTCATAAAAAAAAAACAACAGAAATTGATTTTCACTGTGTAGCGTGATTCATTTTTGAGAATATGCAAAATCACAATAACGGCACAGTATATCCTCTGAGCTCGCTCGTCACAGCACATTTCATCTTTCCGGCTATGTGTGACTTGAAGCCATGCCGAGGAAGCCATGCAGACGACAGCATATGAATGAAATCAAATCCCGATATCTTTCACAGCTTCGTACTGTTTTGTAACATTTGAATAAAAGATCAAGGTTTATTTCCGGGGGTTTATTATAACTTAAACTATGGGGATTTAAATGGAATCCTAACTCAAATGTTTAAATGCCACTAGCAAAACCTCCTGCGACACCTTAAACACCAAAAGCCGCCATGACAGATGACTTCCAAGGATCAAACGCACAGGAACTGACGACATTGTTTGCTAAGTAACAATCTTTCTGTGGGGTCAACCTGGGTCACGTCACTGCAGAGAAGGTTCTCTATCGAGAGTCGCGTCACCACATCACCGCATACGCGCATTGCCTAACACGGTCGGCGCAGCCGGCCCGAGGGATGGATCTTGAGGATTTTACACCGTTATTCTAATCCATGTAACAATTTAGGGACGTTCGCTGTGTTTACGACCCATGTTTAGGGATTTTTTCCAATAAAGTCGACCCATATTTAGGGATTTGTCAGCGAAAAAGTGACCCTTTCAGGCGGCACATACCCGTTCACCTTTCTATGGGAGTATCCCCCCGGGCTAGGGCTAAAAACGAAACTATATGTTGCCCCTAATTCTATTTGAGGCCCTAACATTTTTTTGTCTCAGCCAGGGGACTGTAATGCATATCAAAACAACATCGCAGCCGACGTTTGATAACTGCCTGTTCTCATAAGCAGTGCACTCCACCGTACGTCTACCGACGCACTTTTGCATGTAGCCGTTCCCGGTGGTGTGCACTGCTTTGGAGAATAGACAGAAAAACGTCAGCTATGATGTCGTCGTCTTGATCGGCCGGAGGGTCTCAGCATGGGAGTTAAAGTCTGAGGTAGAGGAATAAACGGTTAGGGCCTTAAATAGGATGAGTGACAGTGCATAGTTTCGTTTCATCTCAAGTTTGGCAGGTCGCATGTAATGACCGAAATTCTCTGTACGAGTCAACTTGCTGACAAGTAAGGAGAAGTCATGCCAGTCGAGGGCGCTGTTTAAAATCGCCGCATAATTGCATGTTTTGGTATGCCCTTGAGGTTGGTGCACTGTAGGTACCGAATAACAGCTGACGGATGACAACGTAATCTCTTCGTTTTGATTGCGACCCCTCCCCTCCCCCGCTTGAAACGAAATGTCTTTTTGCTGAATCAGAAAATAATCAATGTGAGTACAAGGATTTGCACACACATACACTTCCGAGACATGATTAGAAAAGACTGCATCTAACACAACAAAGCCAGACACAACCACTGAGTGAATTTAGAGTTGAACATTTGTCATCATAGCTTAGGTGTACCATTTTGCCAGTGATTACAATTTCTGTAAATTTCTGTAAATTTGTTGATGATGGTGATTCCGCTGTACACGAGATCAGAGGCCAGCGATTATCGCCTGGATAATCTCCCTTCGGCAATGGCCGCTAATAAAAGTATGGCGTCACAGTCGAGGGGTCTTGGAATGCGGCCACCAGGCTTACTGGGCGCAAGTGCTCCTAAACCAAAGGTCATAGATAAAGACGTCCATCTATCGTATGATTCAGATTGGTTGAGTGACAACAACGTTATTATTGTTTCCCTGGAGGAAGAAAACTGCAGCATGGAAAGTTATCGAATAAAGTAAGAGCTGCCGTAAATTGGGATGAAGACGTATCTATGCTGGTATTGGACCGCACACATACTCCAATCGGGGACGGCCCCGTCACGGCAGGTACGTACGTCGTGCTTTAGGCTAATTCTGTAAAACCATGGCCCCGGGAGAATAAATAACAAGCTGACATTTCATATGGTATTCAGTAGTAAGTAATTAAGTGACACCAAATTAGGCAATGACCGAGCAAAAACTGGCAACTGATTGTGACGACGTCGCATATCTGCTGACAAGATACAGAACAGGACACGCTGTTCAAAATAAACTTACTGCAGAAAATTCCTTCCAGGGCCAATTCAATTTGTCAGTGCGGGAACGGATACATCATTCTTTTGGGGACGCTGTCATGTTTTAGGGACATCTGTCTGCTTGTAGTTCGGCATTCTGTTTCAATGTGAATATTGGCGGTTTACTTGCATATAAAGTTTCCTAGAGTGAATATTGGAATAAATTTCAATGCCGATGCTTTCACATAGCGCTGAATTAGTATCAGTTGCCGTGTTTTTCGATAGCACAGCAGATGTCTATACACATGTAGCTGTAAGATTGTGAGCAGGATTGACAACATTGAATTTGGTTCTCGCTACGATACCATGCGTACGTGGCGTTAATGGCATACTGTATAGTGTTTTTCGCAGTTGTCTCATAAAAGCAAGCATTTGTTTTTGAAAAACCGCTCTGTTACCACGATTTAAATGATTTTGATTTTCTTATCAACTGGAAAATATTTTGTTCTGTAAGTGTAAACAGTATTTTATATCATATAATGTGACATTGTCTTAAAAGTAGTTATAAGTTTCAATAGTAACAAAATGTTTTCCAATTTTACAGAACCCGAATTTTGGAGAACATCTAGAAAACTTTTCGCGGTAGATGAAAGCGGAGATCGGAACTACACTGTAAAGTGAAGTGTTCAAGGATAGAACACCAATTAAACGCCTTTTTGTAACACTTTTTGAACGCGTCTAGACGTTCAGAAATTTAACACTTACGTGTTCAACCAACGTTCAATTTTTGAACACACGTGTGCAGAATTTGAACACTGTGTGTTCATCAGACATTATATTGAACACCATGTGTTCCATATCTGAACACACGTTGCACATGAAATGTGTTCAAAAATTGAACGCATTTACGCGTTCAAAGGGATGTAACACTTTTTGAACGCATGGACGCCGTTCAACGATAAATGTGTTAAAGGATAGAACACATGATATGCACTGGTTGAACACCTTTAATTTTGGGCGTTCAGGGGGTGTTAAAGCCTGGAAATAACAAAACAGACCACTGATATTCAGTAAAATTATTTTTATTCTAAAATTACACATAAATTCCTTGAGTAAAATACAATAATTTAGTGTAAAATGGGATAATAAATATAGCCACGTTGTAAAGTTTGTCAGAGGCAAACGCCAACGATGTTAACACCTTCCTATCGAAAACATAAATAGAAGAAAATTCCCATAAACCCTGTAGATTGTTTTAAATAATACGAACAAAGTAATGACAAAGCAGGATCTACTTAAATTACGTTTTATGTTCACACTTGTTAAAAACGCACAAAATAATCTTTTGAAAAAGCTCAAATTTGGCTTACTTATTGTGTTGACACGTATATATGAAATGAATACTCCACTGTTGTAAGACGGTTTCTTAAGACATTGCCTCTTGTATAAACAATTGTACATTTTTGAAAAGTATAGTCAAGGCTTCTCTAATGCACATGATACATAGTTGTCGACACTAAAGTAAACACAACATGTCAAGTTGTCGAACTGTCACAGTGAGGCACAACATGAACAAAGTGGGGAGAGTGCGTCCTTGGCAGTGTAAAACCTATTTCCTTGTCCAAAAATGTCCTTCATAAACAAAAGAGTTTGTTTGTTTGTAATATTTTTAAATAAACCCTGCAATAAATCAGTGACATTTCAAAAAGTCTACTTCTCAGAAATTAAAAACATATTACCTAATTTTGACTTTGTTTCATTAGTTTTGTTCTGTGTATCAACAAGCATTTGATGTTGAACTTTGGAATCTCAGTCCTTACTAAATTTGGCTTGTGAAAGGAAAGTGCCGCCTGAAACCAATGGCAACAAACAAAATACTAGCCATTTTCTCACCAATATAGGAATACAACAAGCGACCTAGCGGTCGAAAGTCCTCAATGTGTTATGTAGAGAATCTGCGACAGCTCACTTAAGGATTGTCAGACCAAAAATGGTAAAAAGCTGCAAAAATACACAATTAAAGGTTTCATATAATTTGAACTTATCAAATTAAGATCATCCCTAAGAACGTGTGTAGCAAATATCAAAGCTAACAGGCCGGTAAGTTTTGAGATACAAATTTTCTGTCGCTTCCAGCTTTAATTGTTCATTCCAACCTTGCATCTGATAAGTGAGACTACATGTCTGTGAAAGCTTATTCTCTAGCAACATTTAGTTGATCATAGCGTGCTACCAAAGCTTAGATTAATTAAGAACAAAAATACAAAAACTTATCAAAATTCAGTTACTGACCCTTGAAAGTTTGAGTCTATAGGGATGAACTGAGGTTCTCAAGCTTGTTTCCAGAAAGCTAACTATACACTCATCTTCTTCAATTTCTGTACCACCAGCTTTTGTATCAACTCTTCGATTTCCAGTTAAATCCAACTTTTCATATCTGAAAATAATGCAACAATAGGTGATATAGCGAGATGAGACTTTAAATGAATGACAAGGGGCTGATTAGGTTAAGAAAAGGGGAGAATTCCATATACAGTGCCTCTTTTTTTAAAACTGTTACAAATATTGGCTTCTTCTTGTCATCAACTGGTGAAAGGTAAAAAAGCCGACTCTCATATTCTAAAACAATATAGTGTATACTCTGCGAAGTTTAGCTGATGTTTTACATGCAATTGTGCCTAGTGAAAGACATGTATGTGTTAGCCGTGATTACGTAGTGTTACTGTGCATGGTGTATCAATTGCACTTGGGTCAACGGTTATCCTCACAGTTCTATGGCGATGACCCTTGACCCGAGTGCGATCGATAGGCGATGATGGCCCAAAGTACCGCTGCCTATTCACAGCTACTGTATGGTATACCAGCCACTGAAAGAAAACAGGTTTCTTCGCGTATTTTAGCTATTCCAAGGTACAATGCAATTAATTTCAAAGGATAAAAATACAGATGCTTCAAAATGTAACACATTTTACAATTTTGGAGAGAAAACTTACCCGTTTTGGTCTTGCTTCCACACGATCACGACTTCAGCGTGCGTTTACAAGAAAAATGTCGCAACTTCCGTTTTGATGCATGATGGGATAAGAAAGGCACCTAACGTGAACACAAAGTGTTAAGGAGTAGAACGCCTATTGCACGCCGATGTTAACATTAAAACGTTCATGGTGGTTATCTGATTTTCTTTTCAAAATTTCAAAATTCTAACCCGTAATAAACGTGTAAAATTATTTTGTATACTTCCTTTTTTAGAAAAAGCATGCTTTCAGCAATTTTAGACCGGAGATATTTTTCACTTAGTAGGAAATTCGTTACATCAAAATCCGTGTACGTTTGCCGGTAGCGAGGCAGTAGTAAATCTAATATAGCCACAGTAAAGTGAAAAACACTAAAGATTGTCAATAGTTTCACTGTACTGTAAAATTTCTGTAATGCTGAGTTTTTGAACACTATAAGGAGATGGCTGTTAACACTACGTGTTCAAGTTCAGAACATCATTGTTAATAATATGAACACTAGTGTTAACAATATGAACACTAGCCGTTCAAATTTGAACATCGACATGTACATTTTGAACGCGTAAAGACCCGTCTAGCGTCCGCTTTTTTAACAGTGTAGAGAACAGACGCTGTGCACATTTTGTAAAGTCTACGTCCTGTCATGCCATATTTTATGAAAAGGTGAATGACGTGAAACTGGTGTCATTGTGCCAGGTTCTGGTGAGCTGTATTATGACTATTAGAAAATCAAACGTTGATCCCTGATGATAGACGATGTTATGGGGTTTGTAAACAGCAACGCCCTATGGTCTCTTAAAATAGTTGACCTCAACTGACCACAAACAATAACTGCTGGGTTGTTTCAGACGTGTACTGAATTTTACCTCATAAGTATACACCTACGCACTGAATAGCGACGACGTCACAGGTATACACCTACGCACTGAATAGCGAAATAGAAGAGACTTGTGAAAACCATTCTATTGAAAGCGCAAACAAAGCTGGTCACTTAACATGCCCCAACCAGTGCGTGACATGCATTCAATGGTCGACGTCTACCCTGGTTGAATTGTATGAACACGATTTGAACTAATTTGGGATAATTGGATTTTTATATTTTTACAATTTCTCACAAGTGTTAGGTGCAAGATAGTTGAATGTTGCAATGATACAAATTACTCATAAAAACAAGTGTGTAATGTAAAAAGAAAAGCAGATGAGACTACATTTGTATATTAAATCGACATTACTTTACCATTTAATTATCCCGAATTAGTTCCAATCGTGTTTATGACGTTTGTCTTGAAATCTGTACTTATAAAACTGAACAAAACAGAATTTTAACTTGTTGTTTGCTTAAATTTTAACACTATTGTAACTTATTCTATATATCTCAGTGGCCGAACGTTAGATGATGTCTGTGTGTTTGAGGACTCAAGCAAGAAACAAAACTCTCGACCGACGTAAAAGGATTCAGCCTTAGGCAAAATTTGAATTGAAGTTTAAACTCACATTCCTAATCTTTGAATAACGAATACCACAAAACAATTCACATTCCATTGAAAACTGGAACAATGGAGTGATCTAGCATGACCCTAAAATAAGGCATATGTTTACCTGTTCACTGATTTTATATATTATCGTTTCGACTTAATCTCTGTACATTTTACAGATGAAATTTTACTAATTTACATAAATCGGTACTTATTACGAATATTCAATATTTCACATGAACGTCTTTCATAATTGTAGGCAGGCTGTGCACGTACAACAGTAAGATCAATAATGACATGTCGATCATGCATAGAGAACTGTCGTTGTGTGCACTTTGTCTCGTCTACGTCCTGTCATGCCATCTTGTATGAATAGGTGAATGAGGAGAAACTGGTATCATCGTACCAGGTTCTTGTGAGCTGTAGTATGACTATTAGAAAATCAAACGTTGATCCCTGATGAGAAAAGATATTATGTGGTTTTTTAAAAGCAACACTCTATGGTTTCTTAAAATAGTTGACCTCTGACATGTGACCAACTGGGTTGTTTCAGACATGTAGTGAATACGACCTCACAAGTGTAAACCTACGCACTGAATAGCGACCTCACAGGTATACACTGAATAGCAACGAAACCATTCTATTGAAAGCTCAAACAAAGCCGGTCACTTACCATGACCCCAACCAGTGTGTGAAATGCATTCAATGTTCGACGTCTACCCTTGTTGCATTGTATGTTTTTTGTCTTCAAATCTGTACTTTTAAAACTGTACAAAACAGAATCTTAACGTATTGTTTGATTAAATTTTACAAAATATGAGTTGCTTATTTGACAGTACAAATCATTATACATTCTGAATTCCGTCTTAAATCAATATGCCGATATGATGGAGGCATGTTGTCAATACATTATCAATAGCATGCAAGCAAATCGTATTTGATGGGCAAATGCCTGACAATTTCTCAAGATACAAACATCACAAAGTAGTAGAAATGAATTAAAACAGCATAAGACTACGAATTTTCAACAGAAAAGAAATAATGTATTTTTTTGTATATTTTATATCATTTATGTAAATTTTTTGCAACAAGATTTAATACAAATACATACAGGTTGAATTCTTACAATTAAAAAATTACACAATTTAAATGGTGCACATTAAAATTGCTCTGTTAAGAGTCATAAAAAGACAATAAGTGGTTCTGAAAGCGCAAACATATGAAAAGGAAAGCTTTTTTGATAAGTTTCAAGAGCTAGGGGATGAAACTATTCATAAACATTTGTGTAAGACACCTGGAAGTATCGCATTGTTTGGAGTGACGAGTTTTTCTGATGGAGACTGGGTTGATTTAGTAGTTCAAAATTTATGGAAAAGAGAATGACATAACTTTTCTCTTCTCTGATGCATGTGTTGCATTTAGTTGTAATATATTCTTGGTATGACTTCCCTGGATATATGATTCGAAATGCTCTCTTTGTAACTGTTAGTTTTCAAAAAAATAAGTAAATAGCAATCTCCCGGGGCACGGGTCAATTTATGCCAGACGGCCCAGAGCTCGGAATTCGAAGACCAAAGATTACATGCATGTTGCAACACTGATGGCACCCTTGTAATACAACAACGCGACCACTGAGATTTTGCTTGTATCTGAGGAAGTGCTTGTGTCCCTGTGTATTTCCTGTAGTGTTGGCTTTTCTTTCAAAGTTTCTAATTTTATATTTTTGTCGCAGGCTATGAAAATATAGATGTATCAACTTTTCTTGCTAAAATTTAGGCAAATACGTAAGTACGTACTACCAGTATTGATGTAATAGGAGCAACGTTGAGTGATAGCTACAGTACTGTTGTCGGTTTAGGATTATTTCAAACTTTTGGAGTATGCATTTGACGAGCATTGTGCCATAGTTACTCAGACAAACAACAAACAAAAACGATATGAAGTTTGATAAGACGGTGGATGTTATTTAATCTTGCACCTGTCAGTCAACCCGTTTCCGAATCACTGCGTAGAGTAGAACCCGCCTCGGGGACAGATAGTCGGACTCTCAAATTTCTGCAATTCTTTTCTAATCTACCACTTGTGGGGGCTCAATAATAATATTTAATAACATCGAATGTCTTATCAAACTACATGTCGTTTCTGATCTATCACTTGTAGGGGCTCATTTTAAAGCTGGAGAAATAAAGCTGGAGAAATAAAACCTTTCTCTTTCTCACTTTTTTTTTTAAATCCAAAATTTAGTTTTCCCCATAGAGATTACACGGGAATAGCCATGCTGAATTTCAAATATCGCGAAATGTTGGGTTATTTGTTTCGCTTGTTCCAAAATTTGCATGGTGACCCCGGATTTTTATTGTTGATAATGGTAAAAGAACTAATTGTTTCATTCTGGAAAGTTTGAGCAAAAATTTAAGTCTTTCACTTTCGAGGCGCATACTACCTTAAACACTGATTTCATTCACTTCCAAAGTGTTGCCAATTTCATTACCCCATTTCTCTTGAATCGGTCAATGTTTATTAAAGAATAGCAAATGGCTAGAATTCCATTTACAGGACCTTTCAGAACGATAGCCATGTTCCTGGATATTTCCATAGAAAGGTGTAACAGTATGTACACCACTAATGGGTAACTTTTTATAGAAAAAAATCGCTTAAAAAGGGCAATTTTATATGTAGTAAACTAAGCATGGGTTGATAATCATACAAAAAATCCAAGACCTTAGAAGCTCCTTTACATGCAGCAGATCAAAGGTGCTAATTCCCCAGTTTTTAAAACATATTCGTTACAATGGGTCATAGTTTTGAATATATATTGGTAGATGTTTTCACTCGGGCGACACACCAACGTATGGAAATATCAGGAATACACTCAGGGCCTTGCCTCGCTCTTGGATACATCAGTACAATTTCAAAAGATGAACATATCATTATGGACCAGAGTAACTGCTGTGCTTCGATGACGACGATCAGATGAAACCAGCCAAGGAATTAATGAGGCATTGATAAATATCGACTAAAAGAACAATATGTGTCCCTGCAGTAGTGTCATATCAGTGTTTTCTAGTTTAGACATTTTAGGTCGCAGTGAGATTTCAACCCATCGCTTTACAAAATGCAGCCATACGCTTTGGCAATATGGAATCTTATTATATGAGGTTATCACGAAAATACCGCAAAGGATGTACGAGGAATTGGCGCAGCGTATCGCCCGACGCGAAGCGGAGAGCGATGCGCGGCGCCATCGTCCGAGTGCATCCTTTGCGTTATTTTCGTGATAAACTTATTATTATACATCTTACATTCCTGACAGCGGCATCGAATTTTCAGATTAGTGACCGATTTCTTGATATGTCAACAATTTTCCTTCCAATTTTATCGCGCCAATATGGAACGCTATATCGGACGCACTTCTTATAATTTCTCAAGTTACATGGTATAGGGAGAAATTGTTGTTTTGGTGTATTGTGAGGGCGCTGTGATGGTATATCACGTGTGTTGGATTGATAGGAAAAGTGTGGTTATATTCAGTCTACGCTCTGCCAGGGTCAGACACGCACCTGAAGTTTTTTGTACGACATAACTTTCACCTTCGCTGGCACATTTCCCTATTTTGTGACTTAAACATGACTGAATCGGAAACCAGACCGCCTGCTTATGCTACTAACAACTCTTCACTGGATTTCCATCAAATAATCAAGTCAAACAACAACCATTTGCTGACCTCCATCAATCAACTAGTGACGGACAAGATGCAGTTGATGAAGCGGGAAATACAAGAATCTCAGGAGGCCGCGAACATGGAACAGATGACCGAAATCAAGAGAGTTAAATACTCAGAAGCGCCAAGGTTTAAAGAAAAGCTAACGAAGACCATTTAAGCACAACATGAAAGTAGAGACTGTCTAGAAGATGCCAAATCCAATATCGATTTGAAGAAAACACGATGACGCCAAACGGAAGCTACACGAAGGAATTGAAACCATTGATCAACGTCAAAAACTGTGAATGCAGTTGACCTGGCTGGCAGCGTATCCACACACTGTAATAATGTTGTGTGTGTGTGTTGGTATATAAAACCCGGAGATGAAACAAAACTTGAAGTTTTGGAGTGTGTGCGCTACACACGTACATACGGTACAGAGCGCGCGAGATATGTTCTGGCACTCGTCCGATGGGTCCCTTTAAACCGTTCAACAGCATGAACAGTGAACGCGCAGATACAGCCGTAGGGGAAGATTCGCCTGGAAACCGTTCGTGCTACGGAACGGGCGTTCTGTATGGCTTTGTTAGCGTACGCAAAATTCTATTGTCCTCGATGGTAGATGTATAATAATTATTTTTATTTTCAGCAGCCGTACAGGTAAACTGAAAGGCAATGAGTTTAGTTTGCCGTTTCCGTTTATTTTAATTATATCCAAGGTCCGACAGTCCCTCACAAAAAGCAAGTGTTCTCTCTCTCTCTCTCTCTCTCTCTCTCTCTCTCTTTCTCTCTCTCTCTCTCTCTCTCTCTCTCTCTCTCTCTCTCTCTCTCTCTCTCTCTCTCTCTCTCAAATTACTTCAAGTACAAAGTACTAATATTATGAGGTTATTACAAAAATACCGCAAAGGATACATAAGGACATTGGCGCAGCCTATCGCGTCGGGCGATGTCGGGCGCCAATGTCGAGTGCATCTTTTGTGGTATTTTCGTGATAAACTTGTGGACATCTTACATTCTTGACTGGGGCATCAAAATGTCAGAGTAGTAACCGTTTCGTAGAATTTTCGTAGAACCATTTTTTTTCTTTTGGTAAATGCTATTATTATACATCTACCATCGAGAACAATACATTTTTGCGTGCGCTAAAAAAGCCGTACGGAACGCCCGTTCCGTAACACGTACGGTTTCAAGGCGCCCCATTCCCTGCGGCTGTATCTGCGCGTTCACTGTACAACGGTTTCAAGGGACCCATTGGACGAATGCCAGAACAAGTCTCGCGCGTGCTCTGTACGTACGTATGTGTGTAGTGCACACGTACACACTTCAAAACTTGCAGAAGCGCGTCCGAGATAGCGTTCCACACTGGCGCGATAAAATCGGAAGAAAAATTGTTGACATTGCACAAAAACGGTCACTACTCTGACATTTTGATGCCCAAGTCAGGAATGTAAGATGTATAATAATAAGGTTATTAAGAATATATATATATATATATATATATATATATATATATATATATATATATATATATATATATATATATATATATATATATATATATATATATATACCCACTAGTGTATATATTCGCAGGTTTGTTCGTCGCACTTTATGTCGCACACGTTGTGCAAATATAAAATTTGTTGCATTGGGCGTTGATGTTGTCGACCTTTTCCCGGGTATCCCATAATGCATTGCTGTACAGATTGCTATGCAAAACAATTTTCAATTTAAAGCCTTGCGACGGAATAAAGGTCACGGTGTAAACAGTCCTAAGTTAGATATGGTAGCATACTCTGTATCATTTTTAGTCCCCACGGACACCGTCCGGGGGGACTTATAGGTTTGGTCATGTCCGTGCGTCCGTGCGTGCGTCCGTCTGTGCGTCCGTCCGTCCGTTCACGCAGATATCTCAGAGATGCCTGAAGCGATTTCATTCAAACTTGGTACAAGGATTACTTCATATGTCATACAGATGCACGTCGATTTGTTTTGTGGTACGATCCAATATGGCTGCCAGGCAGCCATTTTATTACGATTTTTTCATGTACAGAGCCATAATTCAGGCATGTTTCAACTGATTTTATTCAAAGTTGGTACAAGGACATTGACCAATGTCATAGATATGCATGTCAATTCTTTTTGTGATACGATCCAATATGGCCGCCGTGCGGCCATTTTGTTACAATTTTTTCATGTACAGAGCCATAACTCAGGCATATCTCAACCGATTTTATTCAAATTGGTACAAGGACGTTGACCTATGTCATACATACGCATGTCAATTTGTTTTGTGATACGATCCAATATGGCCGCCAGGCGGCCATTTTATACGATTTTTTCATGTACAGAGCCATTACTCAGGCATGTTTCTACAGATTTTATTCAAAGTTGGTACAAGGACATTGACCAATGTCATAGCTATGCACATCAATTTGTTTTGTGATACGATCCAATATGGCTGCCGTGCGGCCATTTTGTTACGATTTTTTTCATGTACAGAGCCATAACTCAGGCATATCTAAACCAATTATTTCAAAATGGTACAAGGACATCGACCTATGTCGTACATATGCACATTGACTTGTTTTGTGATACGATCCAATATGGCCGCCATGTGGCCATTTTATTACGTTTTTTCATGTCCAGAACCATAACTCAGACATGTATCAAGCAAATTTATTCAAAGTTGGTACAAGGAGATTGATCAATGTCATACATATGCATGTTAATTTGTTTTGTGATACGATCCAATATGGCTGCTGTGCGGCCATTTTGTTATGATTTTTTCATGTACAAAGCCATAACTCAGGCATATTTCAACCGATTTTAATCAAAGTTGGTACAAGGACATTGACCTATGTCATACATATGCACATTGATTTGTTTTGTGATTCGATCCAATATCGCCACCATGTGGCCATTTTATTACGATTTTTTCATGTCCTGAACTACAACTCAGACATGTATCAAGCGAATTTATTCAAAAGTTTTTTTATCACAGACCTAATGAAGAGGACTCTATCCTCTCTGAGGACCTGTAATCAAAGCACCCATTAACAAGTGGGGACTGTGTCATCAACGATGACTTGTCCACTGCAGTTCGAATACTCGCTCCACGGGGAGAAGCGAACAGGTCCGAGCCAGGAGTTGAAGGTTTGGGTGGGTCTCAGTCTCGGCACGAGTTTCTCGTTTTTATTTGTTTGTATAAAGTAGAAAAGAGACAAGATATCAATAGGCATTGATGAAATCTGATGAGGATTGGGGTGAATGTTCTCGTGTGCAGATGAGAAACCCTGCTTGTATGTCAGGAGTGTAGTGTTGTTGGCTGTGCCACCACTTTACGCTGAAGGAGTAGAGAGTTGACCTAGTCAGCAACTTGACACAATGCTCTGGATTGCATCTTTCCATGTCTTTGTTTTGCAGTATGTGTAGGTTGATCGGGGAAACTACAGCTAGCTGGCTAGCGTACAGCCATTTTATATAGATATGGAGGCGGTTTTTTGTACGTACTCGTTGCAGTAAGTTTTTTATCTGACATTTACCTTCTCATGACTTAAACGCAAAAGAGGAAGCACTTCATAGCTAAACTTTCATTATCTGTAAAACAAAATTAAAAGTTAAAAAATTCTGCAATACCAAATAAAATTTTCACCGATCAAAACTCTTATCGGAAGAACAAAAGTTTTTTTTGTTTTTTTTTTTGTTTTTTTTTAAAGATTTTTTTCAAAAGCTATTCCTATCTTGATGTTTAAAATTTGAGTAGAAATTATTGTGTTATGTTCCTAAATCGTGAAACAGTTTTGCGAGTCCCTCTCCAAATATCTGAAAGTATTTTGTGATAGGTTTGAAAACTGGTTGTGCGGGGCGCCCTCACGGTCAAAATTAAGGTAAATCACATCGACGGCTGCACGGTCCCTTCACAAAGTGATAGAGTGAAACATGTTGACGTGTTGACACGGTGCGCAAAAACAGGAAAGCATGATAAACAGGGCGTAGAAGCAAAAATAACACAAATTTTTGTTTTCGTAAAAAATACAAATACAGATATTCAGAAAAGAGCGTTTCAAGTAAACACATGCTTGGTGTGTTTTGTTATGCTTTATGTGTTCCAGGTAAACACAAGTGAACCATGATTTTGTACCTATTAAAACTTAATGCACATAGATTTTTATTTGACCATATTTTTGAAAGACGCTCATCAATTGTATTTCAAATGGTCGTTCATATACGTAAAATAACTTATTATGCTATGGCGAGCATGACTAAGGGATCTGTCATTGTATTCATTTTGTACTGCCTTGGGATCAAGGAATCAGGGGGTCACTCATAAAACGCAAAACTATGGGGGTGTTTGTGGTTGCTCATAATGTGGAGAGGGAGAAGGAGACCTACTCAATCATTTATGGGAATGTAATGAGGCATGCAACGCTGCCATGAAATACTACAAAAAAGAAAGAAATGAAAAAAAAAATATGGATTACAAAATAATATGATTTTATTAAAACGTGACACACAATTTAATACATATGTATATCAAATGCTGTGTGGAGAGGTTGATGGAGACCAGGGTTATGGAGGAATCATCAACTGATCTGTTTTGAATTCACCTCTTATTATCACAGAAAGATGTATGTGACATTGAACCACACCCATGTAAATGTAACAACAGTAAAGGGTCCTTGGTGAGCTTTTATATCTATATTTTGTTGATTTCAGCGTTTCTAATGTAATTCCTCTGACCCCCTCCCCGGTTATAAAATCACTTAAAGCTCTCTTCATCAAAGCAAAACCAATTTACCAACATCTGATCAAAATTTTATAGTGCATTAAAAAACTAAAATTACACAAAATAGACTACAGGTACTGAAGAAAACTATGAACTGTTGTACAATTTTCAAATTTCATAATGATATTGCACCATGTAGGAGAGGAATTAGATTGAAGACCTACATGTAGGGCCAGGCAATCAGATCTACATTGCATTCTGGGTGATTTACACACTCCAAACCACAAAGCATACTCTTCATATTTATCACTGAATCAAGACAAACGCCTACATTTCTATCTTTGTACAGAGATCTATCATGCTTACAATTTTTAATTAGCATAATCTGTATCATTTTCCACTGCAGTTCGAATACTCGCTCCGTGGGGAGAAGCGAACAGGCCCGAGTCAGGAGTTGAAGATTTTGGTGGGTCTCAGTCTCGGCACGAGTTTCTCGTTTTATTTGACAATGTTTGTATAATGTAGAAAAGAGACAAGATATCAATAGGCATTGATGAAATCTGATGAGGATTGGGGTGATTGTTCTCGTGTGCAGATGAGAAACCCTGCTTGTATGTCAGGAGTGTAGTGTTGTTGGCTGTGCCACCACTTTACGCTGAAGGAGTAGAGAGTTGACCTAGTCAGCAACTTGACAAAATGCTCTGGATTGCATCTTTCCATGTCTTTGTTTTGCAGTATGTGTAGGTTGATCGGGGAAACTACAGCTAGCTGGCTAGCGTAGAGCCATTTTATATAGATATGGAGGCGGTTTTTTGTACGTACTCGTTGCAGTAAGTTTTTTATCTGACATTTACCTTCTCATGACTTTAACGCAAAAGAGGAAACACTTCATTGCTAAACTTTCATTATCTGTAAAACAAAATTAAAAGTTAAAAAATTCTGCAATACCAAATAAAATTTTCACCGATCAAAACTTTAATCGGAACAACAAAAGTTTGGGTTTTTTTTATGGATTTTTTTTCAAAATGTATTCCTATCTCGATGTTTAAAATGTGAGTAGAAATTATTGTGTTATGTTCCTAAATCGTGAAACATTTTTGCAAATCCCCTTCCAAATATCTGAAAGCATTTTGTGATAGGTTTTTTTATGATGTCAACATTTTCATGGTCTATAAGAGGTAAACGAGGGTTTAAAACTGAAATTTTGCATGTTGCTGTCATCGCTATGACAGTGCCCCTAAATCTTCTGAACAAAAAATTATGATGCAAATGTATGTTAATTGTAAAAAAGAAGGTACAGAGGCTTTCAATCTGTCACTCACTCAAACATCAAGATGAGGCAAAGGTTTCATTTCAATGAGTTTATTGCACAGAACATTCAATACCATGAAAGTTTGACTAAGTGGGCATTTTTTGATTAAACATTACGAAAACAGATGTTTGATTTGAATGTTTTTATCCCAAATGATCATCAATTTGAATATTGAAGAAAGTTTACAATAACGTTATTCACAACAATACTACGAATAACTACATCTATTGTCGTTTTCACACTTTCATTTGATATTTGATATAAAATCTACTTTTTGTCTTCAAGAAAGGATGCTAATTAAACAAGATCAAAAATATTCCATCCTTCTATCCTTTCATGGAATGTTTGCAGATGTTGGTTTTAAGGAATCACTGTAAATATTTTTCAATACATTCAGAGTTAAGTCGTGTCTCTTAAAAAGTATTCAAAGGATGAGTTCTGTATTGAAGTAAAGTTAATTTTAAAGTTATATAGTTGATACAGTCTTTCAGCATTTCCTTGTAGCACATGCTTTTATTAGCAAATCGTTCAATAAGGCCTTCATTCATGCCTTAAAGTTGTCACAGACATTGATGTTATTGCTTGAATATAGTCAGCAGGTCAAGGGTCAGTTTGGTGACCTGATCACATAGTCCCTTTCACACTGAGTTGATTGTCCATTGTAACATCACACTTCGGAATACTTGGTATACCTGTGTTTACACTGAGATCTATTACCTGTTCTGTGATCATTTATCCATTGTACAAGGCTTTCCTAAGTGGCTCTGCTTCCCGCAAAGCTACATGTGTCAGCATACGTGACTCTTGTTGCAATCCCTCTGTCATGAGTTGTCTGAATTCATTGGTGACATTTACAAAGTGTATCATGTATTTACATCTGCTAATCCTCACAGCTAGACATGTCAGTATGCCTGGCCAGACCAATGGTAAGTATACTAACTGTCTGTGGTAATCCCTCTGTCATGAGTTGTCTGAATTCATTGGTGGTATTCACACAGTGTATCATGTATTTACATCTGCTGATCCTAACAGTTGTACATGTCAGTATACCTGACCAGAACACTGTTGATAAGCACGCACTATCTGTCCGTGGTAATTCCTCTGTCATGATGAATTCCTCGTTGACATTTACATACATGTAGTGTACGTATCATGTAGTTACACCTGCTGGATACTCAACACTTACAAAAGTTGATGAAATGTACTTTCAAATACTTGAACATGGCTCAGCACTTTCCACTCTATAAGACCAGTCAGCCTCTTCAAATAGTTATTCTTCATGTCTGTAACAGACAGCACAGAAATTGACACTGTGAGAAATAATAAGGTTTAACAGTCAAAAGTGTTTATTTTTGCTTTCTTTCTTAACACTACCAAAATGTTTGGTGATGTTTTGTATGAGTGTATCTGTCATTCCAAATAATGGAATACTGTAAAAGATGGATTTCTAGCTGACATCCTATATTAACATGATTTGAACTAATCGGGAATAATTGGATTTTCATATTTTTCAAATTTCTCAAAAGTGTTAGGTGCACTATAGCTGAACGTTGAAATACTGTAAATCAATCATAAAAACATATGTGTAACGTAATAAGTAAAGCAAATGAGCTTTCATTTGCAGATTACACAGAAATTACTTCACCGTCCGATTATCCCAAATTAGTTCCAATCGTGTTAATTAGAGAATTTAGCTCATTCTGTCAATATGCTTATTTATGATTTCCCTTATTAAACTTTTCCCTGTATTTTACAATGGTCAAGATGTCTTCTCAGCAAAATTAAAAACCTGCTGATTGCAAAAAAAAATCTGAAAAAAATGTTGAAATAGTACAGAGCTTATTTAAAATGTTTTCTATTTCAATTCCTGTGTACAGGATAGGAATATTGGCATTACAACCTGTGTTAAACATGGATACATAAACTATATACTGACATAATACTTACTTATAATACAACTTGTAAATTACAATACAACTTGTAAGTTCTCTTTGCTTGTAATCTATAAACTCTATAATTATATTGCCAATCACTAGCCATCAATATTTTATGGTAAATTTTGTTACTGTCTTGTATTTAGTGACAAGGGGCCAGCTGTACTGAAATCTATCAATCAGTCAATCAATTAATCTATATATCTATCTATCGAGCTATTGATCTATCTATCGAGCTATTGATCTATCTATCGAGCTATTGATCTATCTATCTATCTATCTATCTATCTATCTATCTATCTATCTATCTATCTATCTATCTATCTATCTATCTATCTATCTATCTATCTATCTATCTATGACTAGCAGTACTGAAATAAACCTATCTATCTATCTGTGCATTTGATCTATATTTCTACTGATCTATATATCAGAGTCCAACAGTACTGGAATATATCTATTTATCTATCTTTCTCTCTATAATTCTGTAATTTCTATGTTTCTATATCTATCTATCTATCTATCTATCTATCTATCTATCTATCTATCTATCTATATATCTATCTATCTATCTAAATATCTATCTATCTAGTTAGCTAGCTAGCTAGCTATCTATCATCTGTCTATCAATGTGTCTGTTTGACAAATCACTACAATTACAATCTGATGCAGGCATGGTGACCTTTGCTGTTCATATCAGCTGTGACCATTGATTGCTTTACGGACACACATCTTACACTATCTGTTTATCTACAACACAGAAATGTTATTATGACTTTACCTCTTCTGATACTTGTTGCAATTCCTCATCAGTGTTGGTCAAGTTCACCAATAGCATACAACTTTACACTATTCTAGTTGATGAAATCAATGGGTTTCCTCTCCCCTGTAAACCTAACACTCTCTCCATCCCTGTGATCGGCTTATGAAAGTGGATGTAGACACTGACTTGAAAGTCCTTCATCCAATATCTGGAAAACCATGAAAAAGAAACAAGTAGATGCAGCTTGTGTAAAAAAAATACCAGATAGATGGCAATAAAAGTGTTTTAGTGTTTGTAAATTTGAACTTTTGTCCAAAAGGTGCTATCATACTAAGTACTACAATGCTAGTACTCAGCGAGGCAGTCATTTAACTCTATCCTTTGATAGGATGTTTCTAAAATCACAAATGGGAATGCATATCTGGGACACAAGCATGCAGCAGAATTACATGAATATTGTGAGAATTCTCTCTTTCTGATTATCTTTTCAAAAGTGGATGACTTTGTGAATCTTTTTTTTTCTCTGGGTACAATTCTGACCTTGAGAGTTTAATGCAATTCAAAGCAACATATGTCATCATCCAATGTGTCAGAGAAGCATGAATAACAGTCTTATATATGAAACACTGACACTAAATAATTCACTTTTTTCACATGAAATTTGCTTTTACTAGTACTTATTATGATGAAAACACTTGTAAATTGAATCATGTGTACTTGTTCATCAATGCTGCTTTGTCAATGTGCTGTAAATTACATTCACATTTTTTGATGATCACTGCGCAATTTAAACAGTTCTGAAGTAAGTCATTTACATTCCAACTTTTACCAACACACATTTCCTAATGATCCTCTGTTTATGATACTTTTCCTGTTAATCCCGCTATCAGACGCATTTAGTAAATTCCCAGGGCTGAAATGGAATTGGATGTTATAGTCACTTTGATTCTCTTATCATAAATGTGTGAAAAAGCCAGTTAGTTTTCTGAAGATTTTGCTGTCTTCAGTAGTTTCAACAGCTACAAGAAAACACAGGAAGTTTCAAAAAATACCAAAAGCAGAAAATTTAGGATAGATCTGGATGACTGTAACTACTTGACAAGGAGTGAAGGACAGCAGGACAATTACAAGTTTTTTATACACATGTTTGGGTGGAAGCTAGTCTCTACACTGGGTTTGTCAGCTTGGGGAGTAAATTATTTTCATTGAATGGTTAGTTATGCCTGACAGACACACTGACAAGTTTAAAGTTACATGGTCACTCCAAATTTGCATATTCCTTACATGATAAAGGGGTGTGGCTTAGCGTACTACCCTGTAACACCTGTAGCTGTCGGTCATACATATTTGATACATCAAAGAACATGTAGACGACGCTGCTAAGTATGCCATGACTGGTCGTGTGGAGGCGCCTTTTTTAAAAGCGGCCACCCACGTAAAATCTGTGATTGGCTATTAAAAACAGGTGCCCGAATACCTTTAAGCAACCGCACAGAGATCTCTTCCCATGGCCATGGTCTTTTGCTGTGTAGAGACCATGCAATGGCTTATTACCATGGTCAAATTCAAATGGATATCTCATTGTGGTTTGAACTGTTGAAAATACAGAAATTAGATATATTGTCTACATTGAGGAGTTGTCAACACAGTCAGGTATAATTATCATCCAAGTAGTAATATCTGTATATAACAGAGAAATCAACTTTGAGGAAATTGAAACGTTGTCTGAAAGGAGGTAACAAGCAGTCAAAATAACAACACACATCCATGCACATCCCACTCAGAACAAATCATTTGCAAGTGTTATTTGTGCGGATATGATATTGTTTTGGCTACACGTCTGACCTCCTTCAAGACAATGTTTTAACTTTCACAGAGCTGATTTCTTTGTGATTGACTGATATTACCGCTTGACGATAGTTACAACAGACATTGTTGGTTCCCCTCAATTTAGACAGTATATCAGGTTCCGATATTGCCAGCAGTTCTGCACTAACCACTGCTGCTAGAGAGAAAATGTTTTTTTACCTGACATGTCTCTTAGTCCCTCTGAGGCTTCAAGAAGCTAACAATATTCATTTGGACCACTGATTGGTGGCTCTTCTGTAAAAAATACAATTCTCACAAATTTCAAACTTGAATGTTTGAGGCATGATGTATTATACTTGACCATGTAAAAAATATAGACAAAAATGTCCCACAGGACAAAGATCATCTTAAGGTCAAAGATGAACTGGAAGTCAAATATCATTTGAAGGTCACATGAACTGAAATGTCAGTGTGCATGATTCAGACATCATTACTCAAAGTAGTAACAGTCAGATCAAACTTGATTTGGCATACATGACTTCATGGTTTTTGTAGAGGGCAGTCAACCGATTAGAATTTATACCACGGCGCTAAAGTCATTTTATTGGGGTTTTAATAATGATATCAATTGAAATAGTGACAGTGGACAGCAGAAATATCACAATATTTCAAAAATCACATCTCCATTATTTTCTAACTCAAACAAAAATAATGCCTTTCTATTTTCCCAATTTTGTAATTGATTCATTCTGATTGGCAATTTAATGAACAGAAATGTGTCCAATATACATGTGTACTGACAGATATTTAGCAGTGTTACAGTCACCTAGTTTGTGCCATGAATACAATTTATATATTAAGACTGTTCCTGATAGTATTCTTTACAAAGTGATAATGCACTCATAATATATCATGTGTCAATCCTCACACATATATTTACCAAATGAAACAAAACTACCTTAGCAATGCTGATATGCAATGAAGCTGATACAGTGAATAAATAATGTTTGTAAAAATTGCCAGTTGAACATGTCACACGTAATGAGGAATAGACAGATAATGATGGCAGCAATACTGATTTCAATTAAAGGTCAAAGTTTCTGTCATCTCAAATTAATTTGAGTATGTTTTTTTTCATGTCGGCTACTACATTCATGTTGATATGCTCACTGAAAGATGATAAATTGTCAGTTGTTGAGATTTCTACTCCATCCCTGCTGTACTTGTATAAGTGTAGGTATCACAATATAATTTTAGAGTATCAAACCATAACCTCTGAATAGAAAGTGATCGATTTGAAAACATGTCATAGGAAGACAGACTTTGTCTGTTATCTAATATGCATCAGCTTAAAAATGAGTTCCATTTTTGTTTTGTATGCACTGTATACACTGGTTTTAGAAAAACATTTTCGTTTACCACATTTTTATAAAGTAACAACTCTCAGAAAATGTATACATCTGATAAAATCTCCACAACATTGTACAATTTTGAATCTATTAAAGTACATTTAACAATTTTAGATGACAAAAAATAATGAAAATAAACCATTTCAGAAATGCTTCCACTGTGTCATATTGTCAAATTTAGATTATGTATTAGTGTGTCTGTGTATATTTTCCTGTATTGTAAAATGGCCACTGGCACTGTGAAAAGATAATTGGATATTAACCTTTCTTTCTTTCATGGTATGGATTGTTTTGAAGCTGTCAGTCTTTGAAGCATACTGGTACAGGTCAGTGAGTCAATCCTTTCTGTAACCTTGCAATGTTTGATCATAATACTATTACTCAAATTTAAAGAGAACATTAATAAATATAAACATTTTACCTTACTTTGAACAGTGGAAAAAGCTTCAGCAAATCCCATTTTCAAACATTTTCCTATCCAGGCATAGACTGTAATGTCTTGAAGATAGAGTGCTATTGGAGAATGCCAATATCTGTATTTAAAAGACACACCATTCCCTGTGAGAAAATGATCACATTGAAGGACAATTGACATTTTGATTGAATTTTCACCAAAAATTTGCCAAAATGCACTGACTTTGAACTTGTGTTTATCAGTAAAATAATACTGGTGATGACAATGCATCTTACTGCCAGGCTCTAGAATGCAAGGCAATTCCTCCAGTAGGACTGTCAATGCATGAGGATTTCAAACAAATTAAATTAGGATAATCCTTTTCAGAAATTTTACAATTAATCTCTACTGGGATAATGTATGAAGAAATACACAGATACTAACCTATAAAAATCTTCCTTTGCTTGATCTAACTGATCCTTGCTCCCATAATTATTGACATACTGAAAAGTCGAACACAGAATAATGTTTCAGAAGATCTGTTCATAAGACGATAATGCCATGAAACTTATGAAGAAAAAATCTGCTTCAAAAATTGATTAAAATGCAAAAACTTTGGTCTTTACCCTTGTAAATGGTAAACCAGCTAAATTGCTTTTCATTTAAAACAAATACAAATGTTCTAAATAGTATACGTAAATGTTCTGTCATTTCACCAACACTGACTCAAAATCTGCTTTCATACATGTACTGAGCCATAGAGTAAAGTTAATCTGCTTTCATACTGAGCCATAGAGTAAAGTTAATCTGCTTTCATACTGAGCCATAAAGTTAATCTGCTTTCATTCTGAGCTAAAGAGTAAAGTTAATTTACTTTCATACTGAGCCATAGAGTAAAGTTAATCTGCTTTCATACTGAGCTAAAGAGTAAAGTTAATTTACTTTCATACTGCGCCATAGAGTAAATTTAATCAGGTTTCATACTGCGCCATAGAGTAAAGTTTATCTGCTTTCATACTGAGCCACACAGTTAAGTTAATCTATTTTCAAATTGAGCCATAGAGTAAATTTAATTTCCTTTCATACTGAGCCGTTAAGTTAATGCACTTTCACACTGAGCCAGAGAGTAAAGTTAATCTGCTTATACTGAGCCATAGGGTAAAGTTAATATGAATTCATACTAAGCTATATA
Source organism: Ptychodera flava (assembly GCF_041260155.1). Taxonomy (NCBI): domain Eukaryota; kingdom Metazoa; phylum Hemichordata; class Enteropneusta; family Ptychoderidae; genus Ptychodera; species Ptychodera flava. The sequence continues at coordinate 118,858 of NW_027248409.1, forward strand.
GTATAGTTAATCTGCTTTCATACTGAGCCATAGAGTAAAGTTAATCTGCTTATACTGAGCCATAGGGTAAAGTTAATATGAATTCATACTAAAGGGGGTTTACACGTGGGAGTTAAGTCCGGAGTAGACACCGGAATAAATATAAACCTGTGTCAGTTGGACGTGTAAACAGACAACACCGAACTAACAAAGGACTAAATTAATTCGGTGTCGGAGGGCTGGTTCAGGTTCGGTGCTCCGTACTAAACAATGGCCTATTTACACGTGTGACCAGAACACCGAACTAAACGCCGAACTATATCCTGTCTTCGGGCTTGCGGTCATTACCACGATGGACGCTGTTCAAGCAAGATGCTCTCGCGATCGCGGCAATAATTGGTCACAGGAAGAGCTGTGCTGCTTCTGATTTCAATTTGGAGAGACGAAAACGTCATCCGTATGATGGACGGCACGTCGAGGGATCGGCAAGTATATGAAGTCGTCGCTGCCAAGGCCAGGGAGAAGGGACTCGAGAGGACAGCTGAACAATGCCACAACAAAATAAAACGTTTGCGAGCCCAGTTTAAGTCCGTGTCCGACAACAACCGTCGTAGTGGCAGAGCAAGAAAAACGATGCCATTTTACGATGAGTTGGCAGAGCTTCTTGGCGACAGACCAGCTGTGAACCCCGAGAATGCTTTCGTCAGAGAAAGCATCGAAAGTTCAAGTGAAGATGAGCTGGATTGCCAAGTTACAAGTAATTCACAAACAGTTGGAGAGGAAACTGCTGGTAAGTTGATCTCTTCGGAACTAAAAAAGTCGTTGCAATCTCTTATTTCCGAGCCTGTCAACACTTCACAATTCAAATAACTTTTGCGAGCAAAACGATCAAATCGGCAACTTCCAAGTTCAATACCAGTGGATAGTACCGACAGAAGTACCTCGTAAAGACAAATGTATGAAAATTTCAATTGTGTACACAAGAGCTTGACGTCGCGATGTAAATGTCAGGGTAACTGGTCGTTTCGGCCTCTCAATTTTCGGCCCAAAGTTTCGGTTCGTCAACCCAGGACGTTTAGGCATCCCCGTTTCGATTTGGAAAAAAACAAACAAATTGGTAATTGACTGACCGTCATATTCATAAAATGACATCAGCGTTCCGACCAATACATATGTACAATTTATGTGTCTCTGCCGTACCGTTTCGGCCCGCTTTCAAACTTTCGCAATAGCGGCGGTTATTGCCAGCAATAAACTTGTCACGCCTTTTGAAAATGATATGAGGACTTTTTTCTTACGGTTTCCTACCATGTTCTCACATGGATTACAACACGTACGTTAAAGTTGACGCTAGACTTTTACTTTTAGTGCTTTGAAATACATGTATGTAACATTCCGCTTCAGCACTAGTTCCCGGGTAGCTGTGGGTCCATAGCTTTGGTGTTTTCGGACGGGATTCCTGCTGGTTTTGACTTTTTACGATTTTAACCCCACCACCACAGCTATGGACCCACAGCTATTCCTCAGATAGCCTAGAGAGGTGCCAAAAATATTGGGTGGCGGTGTGCCGGAACGACTTGAGCCGGAAATGGGGAGCCCGAAACGTCTATAAACCAATGCCAGTTGGCAGTAGCAAAAAACAGGGAAAAATTCATGATGACGTCAGGTGACGTGATAAGTGATCAGCTAGCTAATCGATGCTGGAGGTGCAACACCAACAGCTGTGAATGGCTATTGTTTTCAACCCACGTGTGTTTTCAACCGGAGTTTTTGGCATGTGGTAGTTTATCAGGTAGCTGAGAGTGCTGTAGTCGCCGCACGTTGATTTTTCTAAAGCCTCCGTAAATGCCCAAGCTCTAGTGATTTGTCCAAAGAGACAGGATCATTGTCATTAGCACCACCACAGATATAATACCAAGGAGAATAATAATAATAATACACGATTCAGTAATTATTGTTGATGGTTGCTTTTGTTGTTCTTTTTTGTTACAGTGGATATTGATTTTTTATTTTTGTCTTCATCTCATTATTGTTTTATCAATTAATTTTTCAGATGTGTACAGGGACAATGATGAGAGTCCTCCAGAAGAATCGACAGAAGGTAGTAACGAGGAAACCAATGAAAGAAGTCCTGTGCTGACAGGTAATAATCGTATATATATTATGATTGCATCGCTCTAAGAAATACAGAACTTTTTATAAGTAGTGCTGTGTAATGCATATACAAACCTTTGTACTATATGAACGGTTTTCACTTGAAGGCGATTGATTTAAAGGACATCATGCTGTGCTGTAAGATAGCAGTTGTTGCTGTGTGGATTAACATGCTTTTGTTTTCCTCCCATTTTCCTTCTTGTTAAACAGACTCAACACCAAGGGTGCCACTTAAGAAAAGAGCACATGTTTGTGTAGAACCTAACAATAATGGTGGAAGCAGCTCATCAGAGACTGCCAGCATGAGCAGTGGTAAGACGTTTTTTAGTTTAATAATTCTTTTCATCGGAAAATTTTAATTTTTTTATTTTATGTAAATAAATTTTGTTAATTTTAGCCTTTTCACTAAATGATAAATTAAATGTTAAATGTTATTCTTTATCATCAGGTGGTGGGATAGACGGCGACCGTGTGTATGCAGGTCCAGCTCCAAAAAGAAAATCCAGAAGTAATGATGTGACTAATCCTTCTGTAGCACAGAGGAGAGGTGAGTGAAAATACTAATATAAAAGCAATTATTAAATTATTAAATCATGACAAAAGTTCCCACAAACACATTCTTTTCTTTATAATAAAAAGGGCAGTAGATGTAACTTTTGATGAAATGTTAATGATCTTGCTTTGCATATTGTACTAAAACTTCCTTTTCTTGGTCAACTCGATAAACATTTGGAAATGACTCTGCTTATCAACATAGCTTTCATATGTACGCTTACCATTATTACTGTTGACATTTCAATTTTGTCTGGATTTACATTCCTATGTAACAAATTTCATTTTCATGGACATGCATTGTTTGAAATATGATGCTCTTTTATGTATTTTAAAACATGGTTGTCCTGGTGTCAGGCTAATGCATAGTAAAAATGGTTAGTCAATTTTGAAAGTCTGCGATAAAAACATATATTTATAGGTATATTGCAGTATACAGCTGTGTCCATATTGAGTCTCCAGGAACAGAATCTTACCTCTGTTTTTCGCATCTTATTTGTTAGACAGGAACAAGAAGAAGGCTGAAAAGGAGGGCAAGGCAGAGAAGGGCTTACATGCAGCAATGGAAAAATATTTTGCTTTTGAAGAAAAGAGAGATAGGAAACTTGAAGAAATGGAGGTGCAGAGGCAAATGAAAATGGATGAGCAACTAAAGTCACTTGCAGAAAGGCAAACAGCATTTGAGCAGAAACAGATAAAGTTAGAAACAAGGAGACAGGAAATGGAAGAAAGACGACTGATACAAGACCAGGAACAGCGCAGATTTGACAACCAGATACTTAATACACTTGTCAATCTAATCACTCAAAATGCTGCCAGCGACGGTCTCCCTGCTCGCCAACCACCATTCTATCAACAACCCCTGCCACCACAGACTCATTACGTACAACCATCAACCCCACAGGCCACACACGTCCAGACCAGCAGTTTCAGTGCTCATCTACCAGGCACGCCAGGTCCAGCAGATGTGCATCTACCAGGCACTCCAGGTCCATCAGTTGCTCACCTACCAGGTGCACCAGGTCCATCAGGTGTTCATCTACCAGGCACACCAGGTCCATCAGGTGTGCATCTACCAGGCACACCAGGTCCATCAGTTGCTCACCTACCAGGCACACCAGCTCCATCACGTGTGCATCTACCAGGCACACCAGCTCCATCAGGTGCTCACCTACCAGGCACACCAGGTCCATTTGGTGCAGCCGTTTTTCCTCAGGGTCTACTAACCGATGCAGTGCAGGCTGCTGGAAACTCTCCTTAGCTCTCAGATTTGACAATGTGACATCAGCTTCATAATATAGCACTTGGTCCTTGTTATCACTAAATGATGTACTACATTTTCCAACACATTTTCATGCAATAAGTACCATGTCTTCCTTAGAAAATTTCTAATTTTATTGTCCAACAGTGAGTCAGATTCATGACACTGTGCAATTTTATTGCGTATTGCAAAACTTATTTTTTATTTAATAAAGCATTTTTTTATCTTTGTTGAAATTCGAACAGTGCAAAATGTATGTGTAATGAGCCTTTGGTAATTCTTACGAATTGTGTCTCATTTATTCGTTTTAAAATGACTCAATTTTAAAACACTTTTATTTACTTTTCAAATGTTCAAGTGATACATAATGATACATATTCCAACACATTTTCATGCATTATTTCCATGTCTTCCTTACAAAATTTCTAATTTTACTTTCCAACAGTGAGTCAGATTCATGACACTGTGCAATCTTATTGCGTATTGCAAAACTTATTTTTATTTAATAAAGCAGTTTTTTTATCTTTGTGGAAATTCGAACAGTGCAAAATGTATGTGTAATGAGCCTTGCGTAATGAGCCTTTTTTATTTAATTATCAAATTTTTCAAGTGACGCATTTGAGGTTTTCAGTATTTTAATGTAATTAAGTTCTCCAAAGCGTTGAGAATTTCTTAATAAAATTAATATTCAAGGCATGTATGTCTTGGGTGTTATTTGTTGTGTGTACAATTAATAGTGTGTCTACTACCCAATACCAAATTATGCTTTTCCCTATCATTGTCTGCCTTTTCAGATGGTCCATCATGTACTGAAGCCACCAGTGTGCCCTCTCTTACAATATGATGTGCAAGCGACTCATCAAAGTCCCTAGTGAGACAAGAAATTATTCACAAAACATGTAAAGATTTAAGACATAGGGCTGATTTAAGGCAATTTCTCAAAATTCTTAAATCCACCAGTCTGAATTTGTTAGTTGGCAAATTGAATGTACACAAGTATATGGTCAATGTTTATTTAACACAGATTCAAGAATCAATTTCCAAAATACCACTATCATTTTTCAACAAAGAAGTTTACAGCAAGCACGTATCATTTACGCAGCGTTCACCAAAAAAAGGTGGGACTGGAGGAGTTCAGGGGGGGATTTGGAAGATTTTGGGGGTAGTAGAGCGGGAGGGGAATTGAAAGTTGCTCGGCCTACAGGGGGCGGGGGGGGGGGGCACCTGAAAACTCTTTGGTTCCAGTTTTTCACAATCCAAAGGTTTGGTGGGGAACTCAATGAGCAATGGATAATATTTTAAAGTCATTCAACTGTTGCACTTTTATTAACAATTAAAATTTAAAACCATTTTGTCACATTTCATTACTTTGATCTCGAAAAAATCTAAAACTGAAATTTTGTCAAAACAAACAAACAAACAAGTAAGACTAGTATCTTGGCAGAAGCTGCAACTGTTTATGATTTTGTCAACATTTCTATGCAGTATATTTAATACAGTTTTTTTGCTGTCGATTATACACATGCTGGGTACATACTCAGATTGTGATAGCAAGCTGAATACTGGACAGTTCAATATGCTGTACAAAGTAGAGCAAGAATGCAGTTGTATAATCTGGACAAAAATTTTGTCAAAGTACAAAGATAGTATAGCTACTGCCCTGATACTGCCTACAGGCAGTGTCAATGTTTACTGGCAGTGACAGAGATATCTCTGATAATGAAGTAGCTGAAGAAGAGCTCGGGTCATGTGACACTCATGACAGTGAAACATACTTGTAGACAAGATCAGGCCAGAGAACAGCACATGGAATACCAGGAGACTTGAAAGTTATCAGGGAGTTTTGAATTCTGGCAATGAGAATAATCAAATGTTAAAGAAAAAAGTTGGGTGATAATGTATGCTTGGTTTTCTAAATTTTCACATTTTCATCTTAAAACAACACAAAAGTAAAACTTTTTACTGTAAAGATTCTTATTCAGAATTACCATTATTACATAAAAAATTTAAGAGATTAAAACGTTAATTTGATGAAAGTTTAAACCTTCCAGTATACTCAATTTTATAAAACTTGTTAGCATCTAATGTTGTCATTGCAGGAATTAACAATATGCATACTCTCTCTTTCCTAGACAAAAACAGTCAGTGAAGATGTTTTATGAAGCCAGAAATGTGACTAGAAATAAGAATTTGTGACAGAAATGTCAGTACAGGTATTCCAGTGCAACACAAATTACCCTCAATTTGTATTAAAATGAGCAGTCAGTGCCTGTCTCACAGTGATAGCATCATTTTCATTTTGGCCTTCATTTTGGACATGTGGAAAATCCTCCATTATACCATTCAGCCACTGTTCATTGAATGCATTGCCCTGACTTTCACAGATATTATGGAGAATACAACATGCAGTAACAATTGATGAGAGAATATCTAACTGACAGTCATTTCGCTTGGTGAGGCAACGCCATCTACCCTTAAGCCGTCCAAAGGCATTTTCGATAACCATGCGTGCACGGCTCAAACATCTGTTGAAATTGAGTTCTTCACGAGTGAGTCTACCACTGTCCGAGTATGGTTTTATAATGTTTCTTTGAAGCGGGTATGCAGGGTCAGCTAGCAACATTAATGGAATATCCGCCCCTTCTATCTGACGTGTAGTGTCTGGTAATAGGTGATTGGCAGCAAGCTTGTTTGCAATCTTCGAATTGAAGAACACGCGGGCGTCATGCATGCTACCTGGCCATCCGACTGACACATCTATGAAACAATACCTGTCATCAGCTACAGCTTGCAGAAGAATTGAATGATACCCTTTTCTGTTGAAATAATCCTTGGCATATTTCTCTGGTGCAAGTATTGGTATGTGGGAACCATCAATGGCACCTACAACTTGAGGGAAACCCCATCGGTTTTCAAAACCATCTATCACTCTCTGTAATTAAGATTGAAAGATCTAGTTTAGTAGATATGCTTCATAGTACACATAAACAAAGAACACACCCTAAAAGTGACACAATGTGCATGTATTATAAATGTTCAATATTACTAAATTCAATCTGTGAACAGATTACAATGTTAAGGACACTATGTTGTAAAATTTTGCAATGGTCTACCAACTATAATTTAGCCAGGCAACAAATTGTATTAAGGAATATCCCAATGTGCTTACAGGCCATTGCCCCCAACATATATCATATACTTTCATGCCAAAATGCCTGACCAAGGTTAAGATTCAATAAAGTCAATAAAAATAATAAAATAATAAAAAATAATAAAAATAATGGTGCCAGTGTCACAGTTTCCTCTCACGGGAAAGCCACAAGTCTGCATCATTATAATCATCATTATTAATGTTACTAGGGAGGCTCACTTAACATCTACTAAATTGTAGCATCGGTAAATGAACAGTGTTCACCTGTTTGTCGCATGCGTTTCATTTATCTCTATTAACCCTCCAACTTTGCTACAACATTGAAATGTTCAATTCCTATATTTTCTTCCTAACAACCCCTTTTTACTTGGGTATATTGGAAACAAAAAGTAGGCTGTACCACAGTACCTGTTGTTGATAGGTAACAAAAATGAAATGGGCCTGGGAACAATGGTGTAAACATACATGTACATTATTCTACAGCAAAAATTTCTTATTTTTTTAACATTATTTTTGTCTTTTGATGCATGACCTTAGATAACCAAGATTCATGACTTGAATAGTGGCAACCAAGAGTCAGAATATTTAAAATTTGCAGAATACTATTTTGTATGTTCATCAATTCTACCCTTATGAGACAAAACAACACCAAGATTGGCATTGTACTTACCTCAAGATCAGCTCCTCTTGGAAAGGTGATCACCTCTTTGAAGAACTCCTTGTTAATTGCTGTACATGTTTCTCGAAATATGCAGCACACTGTGACCGGGCTATGCCAAACAAATGGCCTAAAGTTCTGTACTCGCAGCAAGTGCACAGCCTCCACAGTGTCACTGCTACACGCACTTCTACTGATACTGCATTTCGCATTTCAGTATCCATTCTAAATATTCTTCTGCGGAGAAGATTACAGATATACATGAAGGTGTCTCTCCTCATTCTTGAAAGATATAAACAAAGACAAATATTAACATTTATCAATTTTCACTTATTTATTTTATTGAATTTATTTGTAACATAAATCAATCTTTTGGACAAGTATATTTCTGATGTCTGAAGATGCCATATGTCAAAATATTTATTAAATATATTGCACAGAGTAGAGTATTCATCGCAATACACAACATCCATCTGCACACAGGAAGTCATGCTGCTTTGTTTACATGCAAATAACGCCACGACAAAGCACTCGTCTCCATTGTTGAAAAGGCTACACAATGTATATGCAAAAAGAATTCTCGGCGAATACATACCTGAAGTTTTCAAGCCATTCTCTGTCACTCCAAGTCCCCAATACAATCCTCTCCCACCAAGTATTCCCCCGTTCTCTCGTCCATATAGATCGATACACAGGTGAAGTGCAGGCGTTAAAATAGCTCAGACACAAGAACAGGAAACGTAAACTTGGTCGTCTTCTTCGACGGCGATTCAGTGATCGTAACATGAAATAGATACTGACATCAGACGGAGACGGAGCGAGGCCATCAAAACTCTCTCCAAGTAAATTTCTTCGCCGAAGGCGTCTCGATTGGTTGAGAGAACACAAAAAGAGCGTGGACAGCAGCTGCACGATGTGTGGGTCCGCCATACTGCAAGCAAGCTATTGTTCTCTAGCCCAGATATCGCTGAGGGCGCTTTACCCGAACTAAATTTATACCTTGGTATTACGTGTAAACGTGAGATCGCTTAGATCGCTGATAAGGAATATTTACAGAGCGACTAATCAGATTCCCTCAGAACTAAAAAAATGCACGTGTAAACCCACCTTAAGCTATATAGTATAGTTAATCTGCTTTCATACTGAGCCATAGAGTAAAGTTAATCTGCTTTCATCATGACAATTCTGCACATCCTCCGATGCATAGTGATTATCATCTAAGAGTTTCTGTCCATCCTGTGAATAAGAGACATCACAGAGATTAAAGGGTACTACCTTATATGACTGTGGTGACCTCGTGTGAACTTTGTGACCTGACATGACCTTGTGTGTGTACATGCATAAACAACTTGAAAACAGTTAACCTCTGTTGACACAGTGACATTGTGAGGGAAATGACCTCAAACACTTCTCTAACAATCATTTTGAGCGCTGTTTGATACATGGCCTGGCTATGACCTTATTAAATTATATTAAATGTGGCCAGCATTGTGCCCGCTAAGCCTCTTTGATGCGTCATGACGCAGAGTAAACCTGCGTGATGCAATGAAATTACAAGTAATCTATCACGTCAGTGACGCAGCTGTGAAAAGCCTGCCAATGACTAGAAATGCTCAGCAGATTCATAATTTACACACATAACACGTTTCCCTGAATTTTTTTGGTGGACAAATATCTGAATATGTCATTTCTGTAAGTCTCCGCGGTGATACTACGTGCCGATGGTTAACTCATCTTGCCAATCAATCGATGGGCAAGGAGGCAGCCATGGTTGTTTTCCTTGTCTTCTCACTAACATATGCGACAGTATCAGGAATAGAGAAAGACATACGACCATAGAGGGCGCTTTACTTACAGCTACTGACTTTTATATCCTTTTCATGCATGCGATGATGCAAAGCATGTCATGTTTTCTTCAATTTGACGCATTTTTTTCACCTCCCCTTAGGATACACTGATGAAAAGATTGATCAAAAATGACCTCTATTTATCAGGCAAGACTGACCTGAGTCAACTTGTCCACACGGTCCTTGTTGGCAGCCACTTCTGCTTTAGAGGTTTAGTGTCTCTGTAATCACCTCTGCCAGATTACTTAGATCTTTGTATGACTCATCCTCTGCCAAGTGTTGCTTTTCTTCCAACCATGTCAGGAACTATTGACAATCAGGAAATATGTGTTTTACGTCAACACAGAGGCAAACTCAAAATCACATGATGTCAGTGTTAATAGTGTAAAGTTCATAGTAGCCTTGTGAAAAGAACAGTGATAGACACTAAAGCTGTACTCCACAGTACACATTTATGGTTAGAGTAGCAATTTTTACAGTATTTTTGTAAAGCTTTCCTCAGCAATACTATCATAATGGCTGTAGTGCTCTTGGACATCACAATGGATCAAAATGTGAACAGCTGATTTCAACGTTGGTGATTGAATCATAAAATCCTACCTCTTCCACACTCCAACCCAAGACTTGATAGACAAGAGATTTATCCAACATGACATGTCTCTCATTGTTTTTATCTTTCACTTTCTGTCTTCTGCTGACAACTTCATTTGTTCTGCTCTCAATGCTGTTGGAATATTTTCCAGAAAAAAATCAGTCAATTGGGAAATAATACAGCAGTGGCAATCCAGAGAAATCTAAAGCAGAATTTCACGAGACATTATTTCAGGCCAGCTAAAGTGCTGACATCCACCACTCAATTTACCTTATACAGCAGTAAACTGTGTTTTGTTAGCAGGTGAGAATTTTAGTGGAACAAAGAGACTTAATTATTTCAACTGTTTAAACAGTCACTTTCATATCAGAACTTATATACAATGCACTTCACTCCACAACATAAGAATAGCTATACTTCTAACAGGGCAAGAAAGTGTCCATGTCACTTCTGGATCATTGTGTGGATGAAATCATCTTCAGCATGTGTTTTATTTCCTGATAACCTCAGCTAAAATCTGTATTAATACTAGTAGGGACGATAAATCCCATATTATCTGCCTTGACAGGACTGGCACAGCTTGTCAAGAAATTGAATGCAATTTTGTTTTGGTTGATGTCCTGGAGGCAGGTCACTGATAAGCACGACTGGTCAAAAATGAAATGCAATTTTGCTTTGGTTGATGTCCTGAAGGCAGGTTACTGAGAAATTACGGACAGCTTAAGGTAGATCGCACCTCGGGGACAGATATCCGGGCTTTCAAACCTTATCAATTCGAATCTGATCTACCAGTGTGGGGGTTAATTATAACGCTCTTTGTGAAAGAACATTCTTTACCGGCTTAGTTTCTCGAAAATCGAAAATTTTATTTTTTTTACCATACAGTTAAGACAGGGATGGCAGCAATTTTGAATTTAAAAAAATCTATAAATCTTAGGTAATTTGTTTCCCAAGTACCAAAACTTGCACGGTGACCCCCATTTTTTATTCTTTATTTTGAAAGGGAATGGTTGATAGAGGCAATGAGGAAAGTTTGAACAAAAGTTTGTCTTTTATTTTAGAGGCGCATAATACCTTAAACAGTCCGGGTCATTTCCAAAATTGGCGACTTATTATGATAATGTATTTTGACTATAAACCAATCATTGACCAGATAAGGCAATTAATGAGTAGAGGTCGTAACAGGGTCACAATAGATCACCTGCCAAGAGTGGTCGGCAGATTCTGGCCGCTTATTAAGCTTCTGTCTTATGAAGTTCAACAAATTTTGACTGTCGACTTGATCCATGAGTTCAGCAGAAGATCATGGCTACCAATGAGTCCGATAAGTGGGAAAATAGTCAAGATATTTATGATTCGTTTCTACTTACATTTTACCAATTTCTCTCAAGTACTGAGAATCATTTTGTAGATGTTCGTCATCTCGATTAGAAATACTGTTTTCAAGGTTATTTGTGTAGGTACGCGTATGGCATTTTGCAAGAAGTAAGAGAGATATCAGAGCTTTATGATACCTAAGTTGTGATTGTTGAATGAAAACTAAAAACGGTACGCGATTTTGAAAATGTGTGTTTACACACAACTGTTCGAGATAATGACAGAACTTGGCGCAATTATTTTTTTTCACAACGACATCAATATTTCCATAAAATGTGCAATGTCAAGTGATTCGGCATAACCCCTTTTCCACAACTGACAAAATTTTGACAAAGATCTACGATAATACACGAAAAAGCTATGTGAATGGTGCAGCGGAGGAGTTCATAGCAAGGTAGAGTTCGACACACTATGGCATACGTAACCATGGACGCATGTGGAGGTTGCCAGGAAATACACTTTTTACTGATGGCACGCTTGCCGCTGATTGGCTAATGATAGGAAGAAAATATTATGGTATAGCATTACCAATTTTGGAAATGACCCGCACTGTTAAAGCAAGCTGTAGACAAAGCAGCTTTGAAATCCAATCATTTTCCACCCCTACATCCATGACAAGTAGTCTATCCCATCACAGAAAAAAACAATGAGACATTACCATGTGATACTGATCTAATTAGGGGAGGGGGATAGTACAGGATTATTGGCAATTCCTACCTGATGTTTTTGTTGCATAGACAACACTTCTTTTTCCCCATCATCATGGATTTTCCAATTCTCTGTTTTTCCATCAGTCAACAGCTTTCTCTTCCTTGCTGTTCCCTAGGAACTGACAAAAAATTCATGGACTCCTCTAGCCTGGCTTTCCTTGCAGCGCTTAGATCAGTAAGACTGTGAAATGTACAAATGATAAAACATTACACATTAAAAACTGCTTTCCAAGGCCAAAGTTGACACCAAGCAATACGCTGACTGCAAATCCTCCTGGTGACACAGCTATAAGGTCTGATGTTCACATATGATGATAATTGGACTCAGCTCATTGCCTTCCTTAACCTTCCTATTTTCTAAATTTCTGTGATGATGAGGTTCAAGATTAACTCTTACATAGTGCTGCAATGACTATGTTCAGACTGATTACTACAATCATTTCTTCATTCATGAAATCGATTCGCAGTTCTCAACTTTCCTTTGAAATCACCAGTGTAGCATAATTTAGACATTCGCTGTGATATCGCAGCGGTACTTGTGGCGTGTATCGAACGCGATCGGGTCATTGAGGTCACCGCGATGACTGTGGCGATGACCTCAATGACCCGATCGCGTTCGATACACGCCACAAGTACCGCTGCGATATCACAGCTAAATTTGACAGTTAATGCAAGGTTTCATGAAACTCTGTACACATTCACTTTGTATCATATATCCAGCAACATTAAAACTGATATCATTTACATAACAGAAAACTTCTAAAGATTAAACTCGCACCCTCTGTTAGCTGTAATATGAAACTGATGTTGTAGTTATAATGTAAAGCTTCTGTATAAGAATTGTGGGTCAATACACGGCGATGGATACTGTACTATGCATTTACGTTTCCCAGCGGCCATCGCCGTGTATTGCACCACAAACGACTGTATTTTACCAGGAGCCCTTTAGTATAGAAATCGTTTTTAGTTACCTGAACGATTTAATTGCTGGCTCCGCATAGAAATCCTCAACGCATATCTTCGAACGGGACAAGATTTACAGGGGTAAGACTCTAGGAAAACCAATTGTGGTATTCACCTGCCTGAGCAATGACATTTTGTAAGTACTGAAGCACTACGGATTTGCACTACTTTCACGCCCGACTCAGCTTTCCTTCCGAACCTTCCGTTTTATCACTAGTTCTTCGGTAGTAATTCTGGAGATCTATCGCTGTCTTCGTTTTTCACACTGGAACCCTAAATTTCAAGTTCTCTCTCATAATCCGTAAATGTCCGCACTGACGATGTCAATCGACTGTCAGTTTGAAGATGATCTCAACCATGGTGTGACGCACGGTTGCGAAACAGTGCAGTCGCTGATTTGGATAATCCATGGTTTCCAGAACAAAATCTGCAATTCCAGAATGAAGGAGGGTAGGGTGGTAGTCACGCCCGTTGCGTCGCATTTCGTCGAGGTCGCTTCCGTGCACACGATCGCCGATGCAAATACCAAAGGCAGTACGCTCCACTGTCGTGTCACATGGACGAAAATCTGGAAAGGTCACGTTTCCACTTCCGTATTCCGACGTACGCCCTCTATAAATTCTCTGTATTTACGTTTCGTTTATCAGATCGGCCGGTGGCAACCGGAAATCAAGAAAATCGTGATCAGGCTGTGTGAAATGTATTCAATTTATTTAGAAACGCTGATTTAAGCGTTGGGTGATAGGGCCGGGTCGTCGAATGCTACAAAGCTTGTTTTTTATTCCGAATACAATGATTTCGGAATGACTTTAAAACGTTTTCTTACACTTAAAATACTGCAGTATAGAGACTCCCTCACATGTGTTCATATTAGAAATTGCCGGGATAAGCAGTTACAAACAAACGCTCGGTTGGACAATTAAGCTTGCTTTTATTAATTCCTACGAACAAAGTCCAGAGGGGAATTATAGATTTGATCGTGTGTCCGTCCGTCCGTCCGTAAGACCGTGCGTCCGCCCCTTATACGCACTTTTCTATGAGATGCCTTGAGCGCAGTTTTTTCTTTCAAACTTTTGTCAAACGTTATCGCGTCTGTTTCAGTTTTTCATGTCTTGCTATCTTTGTGTATGACGTTGTTTTCCTAAACGCTGTCGGGGGAAATTGTCAATTTATACTTCTTTGCCCCCTCTTGCGAAACTTTTCATGTGTGACCGTAGCATGTAGCGCCGAAACCAATAGTTAGCTGACACGTGGCAGCCCAAAGCAAGTCCCGGCTATAAACTAAACCTCGCCCTGCACTACCGAAATTCATATTTAAAAAATAGAATTATTTCAAACTTTTCATTCTCAATTTCCATCTTTTCATTCTCTTTTCATTTTCTTTTCATTCTAATTTACATTTAATATTAGTGTTTTTTTCAGTTTCCAATCAAGATTCATAAAAATTGACTCAATTTGCAGGTGTATTATCCTTTCTACTTGATATATCTCGTCAGATTAACAAATGACAGTTTTTGAATGACGTCATGGAAATTAAAACTACTACAACACTTTCCCGTATATGTCCCATAACACCTAGGGCAAATGAAACTTTCTAATTGACCACTTATACCAAGGTCCCTAAGCCCGATCCCGACGGGGTAGACTAATTAGTGAAGTGGACCTTAGACTCAGTTTTATCGTTGAAGCATAAGCTAGTTTCAGGCTTGGAAAGCTTATTCAAGCACAGAAAACGAATTCAATTTCCAACCTTTTTGTTCGAAATAGATCTCTCTATTTGTCACTTCTATGTCCTTTTAAAAACCTATGACCGAGTAAATGACGATTATAAGTGTGAGATTTATGCTGATTCTTTTTAAAAGTTCCGCGCACACGCCGAGTCTTCTATAAACACATAAACAAGCCATAACTGATTATGCCGACTGTGACAGGGTAGCTTCCGTTTACCCAAGCCGTAAAAGAATCAAGCTCCGTTTAAGCTTTGGCAATTTAGTGTTGCAACTGATATCCTCAAATAGAATTGTTTTTACTTTAACTTGCAATTATTTTTTTTATTTGGTTTTTGGGTTTTGACACGCAACTTGAAGTAGACTGTAATTAACGTTTTGAAGCTGTTCCGGTTCTGGGTATACCTTGATAAAACACTCGGCGGCAACAGTGACCGGATTGGTTCAAAGCTGAATCCAAAAAAAGTAAAATTTGTACGTTTTTTGTTGAAAGCGCCGTGCAACCGGGAAATAGTCAATTGTGACTCAGCTGGTGTGTTTTGCATATATTAATTTCAATGTCAATGACGTGGCGGTAAAGGGAAAGGAAAACAACATCACCAAAAGCATGTGATACTGTGGTGAAAAGGTTATTTGACGAAGGTAAAACCACATAGGCCAGTCGTACAAAAATGTGTTTTTTATACGGATATGGCATTGAGCGGTCTTGTACACTTACTTTCACATGGTTTATAAAATTCTTATCAGCTAGAATTACATTGGGACATTACCAACTCACTAAGCTTACAACAAACTCAAACTCTGTACGGTATTATCACTTTAAATTACTGCTTGTATTTGCGACGCACTAACAAGTCTGTAGAAAGTTTGGTTATTTAATTCAAGGATTCACAGATTGTATTTGAAAAGAGGAAGACATTTAACGTAGCTCGGGTTGAAAAGTCAATTTTACCTTTTCTGTATTTCACATTTTGAATCACTGACACGTGGTCTTTCTTTTGGCGGAAAGTGTCGGGTCACATCGTACCGGGTAATTCCTAGAATAGTACCGTGACTTACTCGGTAAACTATCAGCTACACAGCGTTTCATTATTTTCCTTGTATCTTAACGGACCAGGTTAACTAACCACGATCCATATCTTTGATAAATATATGCAGACATGTAGTAAATTCTTCCCGGCACAGTGCGCAAGCGTTGCACTGTTGCAAACTTCACGAAATATTCTGATATCGACGATGTTTGCTAATTTACAATTTACTTTGTAACTTTTTCTAACTTAAGTGTTAATTTTAGTACAAGTATCAATATCAATGTCAGTAAACATCATCTGTCCTCACTCAATGAAAATCAAAGTTGTGAAATGTACAAATGATAAAACATTACACATTAAAAAGTTGGTTTTCCAGTTTCTTTAAATCGACCAACGGTAGCTGAATTGTATGTTAATTAACAGATTGGTCATGATACTTGAGTTAATAAAAGAAACACCGGTAATGATACTTGACTTAATAAAAGAAACACCGGTAATGATACTTGACTTAATAAAAGAAACATCGGTAATGATACTTGAGTTAATCAAAGAAAGAGCTTCCACGTTTTGACAGACTACAATTGTTTGTATTCTTGTATCAACTCGGTAGAATATTCGTCATGGAATTAACAGAATTATACATATACCGTGTAAAACTTTTACCTTAAAATTACGATCGGAACAAGCGTACATACATTTTTACTGAATTTTGTAAGATCCTAACGCAATATTATTGTAAAAATACGACTATCGAGACAAATAGGAGAGACAGAAAAGTATTTGGAATGACAATGTTCAAACTTTTTATGTTTGAAACGACGGATGACTAAAATTAGTAAACAAATTAAACTCTGTGTACTTTCTTAATTTACTAGAAATAAATCGACCTATCATATATAAAGTTTGATCTGGTTTCCTTACGATAAACGATCGAAATGAAAATATCATGCGTGAGAGATTTCGATTATCCTAAATTATGCTGATATAGACACCTCGGTGTATTAAATAGTTACTTTTCCTTTTTAGAGTGATTTCGGATAATCGAAATCTGTCAGGCATAGATTAATTTGAATGCAGTCCACCGATTACATTTCAAGCCTGGAACGCTTTCAACGGCAGGCCATCAGTTATTCCATAGATGTATCTGTATTTTAGTTTCTCGTCCAGGAACCACTACTGCACGTCTCTGTTTTGCATCAGTCCCACCAAGTCTACTGCGAATTTTTCAAACTGTTTAGACTGCTGTCAAAAATCGTACTCTCGGTTACTCGCCTCTCGCAAACGTACAGTCAGCTGAGAAGACACGGGATGTTTCGTGATAAAATAAAGTATTTTACATTGTTGTAAAACAACAATTTGCCATTGTTTGGACCTTTTGAAGTCAGTAAATGCTTGGAGGTTGGCCTACTGAGCCGAAAAATATCGATAGTTGTGGATTGTGTTATAACACATGTCATATTTCAAAACCATTACATCGTCTAAACGCTTTATGCAAAAGCAGCTTTCTTCAAAATGGTGTAAATTTTGACAGATCACAGTCTCTCCACAGTGGGGGACTGCGGACGAATAGGGCACTATGCCTCATATTATAGAAAACAATTTTCTGTCGTATATTGCTTTGAAAATTTACATATGCACCCGTGTTGAATATAGCCACTCTAATTCGTATTGTCTATACATTGTGAACTTTCCACAAGTGTCCGCTCAAGTCTTAAAAAATTTAATATTTCTAAAATTATGAATAACCCTTTTCACGACACTTTGATTTTAGACGTTTTGCAATCTTTTAACTCTGTTAAGGTTAAAGTACTCTTAACAGAAGAAGATAAAATTACTTGACAAATACTTACAACCTGAAATAATTATAGACAAGATAACACTATGATAACAGCCTCGTCGTCGGCTGGATTTTTTTGTGAGGGCGCTATTAGTGATGAAGGCCATTGAAAACATCGAGCATTCCCAGGGAATATTGCAACCAATGCCTTTCGGTGACATAGTTTCATCTGTTTTTGTGGTGCAACAACAACTTTAAAATTGAATGTAAGGTGTAAATAAATACGGATCATGATTCTAATTCTCGATCACATTATTCACTAGACACATGTTGAAAGTATGTGTTCTCTTTTAGGTAGAATGCACTTCGGGATACACATTTGGATTCTAAAACTTTTCCAATATCCTTTTGGCCTACAAGTTGTAAGGGCTCATGGAGTAAATTTTGTCATCAGTAGCTCAGTTTTGTATAAGCCGGGAATTTTAGGCCTATTTCTCTTCTATAGAAATAATACGAGGACGGTGGTCATTTTGAATGTCAAATTTCGACAAATGTCGGGTACTGCATTTTATGCTCGATTTTTGAAGAATAGTTGAACATTTTCTTCAGGAGAGTTTGTACAGAAGTTTAAATCTACCTTAGTCCATTCTTACCGAATTGAATTTTACAGGAGATTTGGACTTGGAATTCTATTTTGCATTCATTAGATGATCTCGTCTGAATATTACACGCACATGGTGGCGCACCCGGATAGTGACAGTGAACTCACTGTAATACCGGTGAAAGGATAACAAAGATCAGCTCGAATGGAATAAGGGGATATTAACTCTTTTGTTTGAACTATATATCTTGTAATGGTATGTACAGTTACGATTTCTGATGATAGTTTTGACAGGATGTAAAGCCAGTGTAGCAATATCATTCTTTCTTACATCTTAGGTTCGTACATGAAGAAAACATTCACTCTTGGAAAACGCTTGCTGAATTTCACAAAGTTGATCTTTCAAGAGTATTTTAGAGAAACCAGTTTTTAATATGAACTTGTAATCAATGTTTTATAAGGGACTTGCTGTTACATCTTGAAAATTCCGCTTTTCGACTCGGCTATCTGCAAATTCACAATATTAGAACTTTCTCAGAAAGTAGAATCAGGACGATGGGACATCGTCTGAATAGAATACGCGATTTGTGTATCTTGACTCAATGGAAGATGAATTCCAAAATGTGCTTATATACCTTAAATATCAATGAAAACCAAGTTCATTTTACATCACCACTACCAACAAACACGTCTTGTACACATTGCCGTATGATGTCAACAGAAAATATAAATACTTTTGAGACAACTTAGACATATGGTGCAATGGAATATGGAGATGGATAAAGGTGACATGAACCAAACAAACTTTAAATATTTTAACTTTATATATTACTGTAAATGTTTAGCTACTGTGAGCTGCTGATCATCTAGTGACCGTCTTACAACATAGTAATTCTTGTACATTTGAGGGATGGCAGCAACTACTGAATTGAACTTTGATAAGGTCGTCTGTCATAAAGTCAAAAATCTCTCGAGCTGCTCTGGAAGTATACATATACTGAACTCTTCCAGCGTTGGTCTAATTACTAATCACTGTTTCATATTAGTCTACGGAGGAATATTACACACCGTGTATATCGGACCAGCTTTACAAAATTTACAACACGCAATCACTAATCATCATTTACTTTTTTCCGGTACACTGCATCTATGTCAGTTTGGTCTTTCAACATTTCAAAAAAACAAAACAAAACATAACAAAACATAACAAAACCAAACAAAACATTTTGTCTTTCATAAGTGTCGCAAATGTCAAAGTTTATTTTGTCCTTCCTAACGAATACTTTCACGTCACTTTCGACTTGCATAATGGAGCAAACATCCGTAATATTTGTATATTTTACGGTTATTTTCTCAGTTTTGGTCAAACTCTTGCCTGAAACGTGCTTTATACACAAGAAAAATTGCATTAAATTGGTTCTTATTCACATTTTTTTAACAACAGATGATGAAATAAGCATTTTGTGTCTAAAATAATCTTCACTCTTTATTAAAATTATCTTTTCACGGGTGTTTGTCAATGTGTCTTAATACCTTCAGTTTGAGGATGACAAAATATGATAAAATGCAAATCTGTCACTTCATAAAACACACCGATAACTCTGAAACTACTCATATCTATACAAATGACATCCTTTATTTCACATTCTATATTTGCTGACAGTTAGGACTTTGAATAAAAAACAGACACACAAATAACAAAACTCGAACTCGACGTTTGACATCAAATGCCCTTTCCCCTCTTCCAAATTAATCAAGATTGGTTTCGGGAAAACAAGTCGACCATGAAATTGTGGGGGATTGTTTATGAAGCAGGATCTTTTAAGTTCAAGTGATGGAGACAGAGGCGGCGGCTCTATTTCTTCAAACTTTATTACTACAGCTACGATGAACTACTGCTACAATAATATAATGTATCAGTGGGTGGATAAGTGACGACCAGATCCAGTGGTGAGCGATGCGCTCTGAGTATACGCATACACATACACTATACTGTACATAAACATATACTAAAGTAAAGTGGTTGATTCAGGCTGTAATATAGCCGGTTTTGGCGGGAAAGTAAGAAGTGTCTTTGACTTTGATTGGTCAGAGATGAGTCACACGTCAGAAACAATTAACACTATGTGTAAACACAGGATATTAGGAAGGAACTGAAGAGATGACAATCTGTCTTCATTGTCTGTTTAACGTTTCTCAACATAAATTACGTGATTGGACCTTCAATTTAACATGACAGATTACTGACATATGGGTTGTTGGAAGGAAAAACTCTAACATTTCAAAACAGCTGAAGAGTGACTGAGTTTAACTGTAGTTTTCTGACGGTTTCAATGGAACAAAATAGGCCTAATGGCAAAAGGTTTTTACGTAGCAAACCTGCTTGCAGTAGTCGAAAGATCATTAAAGCCTAAATCATGCGATATTTTACTATCCAGGGCTCGATCCATGAGTAATTTTTGTCATTAGATATTACAGAAGAGTTGTTATTTGGTGTGACGTATGTGTCGCCGAGTCGCTCGATAACCCGATAGAATTTTCAAAAACTTGCATAGTTTTAGAGTTCTAGTGCTAAATTATTAAACGCTATGATAGTTATTGAAACAAAAACAAAATACTTCCGCCGCGAGCTGCAAGCAATAAATATTTTAAAAGCTACGTTTTCCTGTCGTCTGACATCATGTGGTGTATGAATTACAGATAAAGCTTGTCCGAACAAACGTCGTTTCGATATTGTCGTGTTGAGTGTAGGAAGTAAATGTACATAAGCGATAACGTAACTGCCCAGTGACTGTCTCTATATCACCGTACTTTCAATATATCTAGTCACGTGTCGGCATCCTGAATTGTTCGTGAAAACCATTTTTTTAACTTCGAAGGAAAAAAGAAATCTAGAAAATAAAATCGCCTGATGCCAGGAATCTATTACAAGAATGTGATTAGGTCCCCTGTACATTGACAGAATTCATCTCTGTGTTGATCGCCGATAGTGATGAGCCGATACCTTTCTACTGACACTAAGAGTCAATTGACAAACGTTTATATTCTACACCTGATTCCCATTTCTTACACAGATACATGAGTCTCTGTTACGGAGATTACTAAATCGACGCTTGCTAGAAGCTGAACGATACAGTGGTGAACACCGTGACGGCATGGTATGCCTCATTAAACACACTGATCGATTCACAGGGACTCGTAAGTGGCCAATTTAAAGATGATAAAATAGTTCTACAAACCTAGTTTTGTGTACGAGCCTTCCCCCTTTTTTCCTCTTCTCTTCTCCTATGTTTCCTCGCTTTGCAAGTCATGACGGTTCAGTGTTAATTATGTATGCAGTATGCATGCGTTGACGTAAATACTGTTGCCATATTAACAGCTATCGCATAGCATGCCAAACGTACTAGTTCACCAAGGGGCGCACTGCATACTTCACTTTCATAGCAAACAGCAAGATGATATTAGTTTCTTAATTTTGTCATTTTATTGAATTTATCATTATTATATCGAAAGTTACACAAAGTTAGCAAACACATTTAAGTAGGGCATATTGTTTTCACTATTCCTGTTTGGTACATTTAACGGTTCTGATTATTTGAGAACAACGTCATTGATCACAGCAAGGGAAACAAAACTGCTTTGATTCATCTGTACTCTTCAATTTATCGGTTCCTGCATTTCAAAGATATAAAGCCCATCAGAGGAACAATCATGGACGCTGGAGTTAAATGAGCGTAGAGACTACGTGCACAGCATTTGTCATTTGGAACCCGTGCATCCATTGTAAATCAATGACAATTCGTCGTTCTGTCTATACTTACATCGTCTAAACGCTGTATGCAATGACCGCTGTTGGTAGAAGCATGGGTTCGTGTAAGGAGTGTTAAGTTTACATAGGTAACAAGCCTTTAAAAATCGTAAGTTTGTCAGATTATGTGCCCTCGAGCGCTCCGAGCCGAAAGTTATACCGCATATTTTCACTGGAAAATTAATTTTCGATAATTAATTTCATCTGAAAACATGTATGATAAATTTTAAATTATAGTTGTGGCCAAAGATATCGTATTCCCTTTGTCGATTGAATCCAAACACATCTCTCTCTCTCTCTCTCTCTCTCTCTCTCTCTCTCTCTCTCTCTCTCTCTCTCTCTCTCTCTCTCTCTCTCTCTCTCTCTCTCATATTTTCACCTCCAAATTGTGACCTTTTGTACATAATTCATATGTCGATTTGTCGACGCACTACCCTTATACAACCACAGATACAATTCGTTTCAATCTCATTGGCAACAAATCATAGCCGGCATAACATGGGATTCCGGTTCTCCTACTTTGCCTTCAAAATCATTATCTATCACATCATTGTACACCTACACCTATGATTTAGTCATCTTGATTGTTCAGCATTTGAAATTGAATACGATTTTGTCAAGATGAACCAATCAGGGAAATACTGAGTAATTTAGTAAAATTCACAGCTTTCATCTCTTATACGTTGTCCAACTTTCCATTTTATATGAGTTGCATTTGCCAGATTTGTAGAGGCCCGTTGCCGGTGATCGTCTAAATTTCCATACTGGCACACTCTAAAACATATCCATATCTCAAATAGCATACGGAACGGACGAAGTATTCAGAATGATATAGAAAGTAAAAGACTTGAACTTTGCTAACATTTTCCTAGAGAAATATTTAAACCATTCTCTTGCCAATCAAAAATAAAAACTGGCGGTCTATATGCAAATAAAAATCGGTGGTTATCGTGCAAATCTAGAGAAAAATATTACCCAAGATTTAACAATATTTTAAAAGAAAAAATGACCGCCTTCTCCGTGTTAATTAATGGGAAAAAAATCATTGATTTTCGAGAAAAAAAAATTGGCGGTGGAATTTTTTGATACACCAAGAGCTTTAAAATGAGTGCCCATAAGGTGGAGATGAGAAAAGAATCGTAAACGTTGGAGAGTTCGAATATCTGTCCCTGGACGCATTCTACCTGAATGTTTGGAATTCTCTTTACGCACCGTGCTGATTTCAGAAAGCCGATCTTCCTGTTGATTTCTACACTTCGGTAAGGACAGCCCTCGGTATAGAGTGATTGTAGACAGCCCAAGCAATGATTGTTTCAAATTATTTTTATTGACATTTCATTCAGAAATGGAAAACGACTTTGTCACTGTCTTGTGACAGGAGCGTCACCTTGGTCGGCTGCTGGTTGTGATCGCAACATTGTTCTCCTTCGTTTCGGCATAAACGTCCGGTGTTCGATGACCGTAAAACGTTTCTCGAAGGAAACCAGTGAACAATATCTTTCACTTTGAGTAACCCATCTATTGCTGATATTTCTTATTATCATACATGTTATGCCTGTATTGCTATTTTCCTATTCTTTAGACGGTACTCATGTGAACCCGTATTTTAACATGCTAAACAACTGATTATATTTTCACTGTAACCGAACTGCTTACAGCGACGCGTACGCGTGACCTTCGCTGTATGCGCGACCTTCGTTGGCACAGGCACTTGACCCGTCGCTTCGCGATAGGTACTGATTCAAAGTAAACAGAGAGAAAAAAGAAGGTATGCATAAAACGGGCCAGAATACTGAAAATGGGGGACGGGGGAAAATGTTCAAGCGGCGATTTCGTCGCAAAATTTTCATTAAAACTTATCAAAATGTGGCGGGTAGAGGCTATAGTTTATATATATATATATATATATATATATATATATATATATATATATATATATATATATATATATATATATATATATATATATATATATATATATATATATATATATATATTGTGGCGGAGTCCAGTTACTTTTGTATCCGCTAAGTGCCAACCACTCCAAGAAATAACCACCCTCAGTTGCTTTAGTTTAGGATAGGTTTATTCAAGAAGCGGTGAAAACTGGGTAAATAAAGAGATTAAAAATACAAGGTCATTCATTGTCTACATCGGAGAGTCGAGGTAAATCAAGTTCAAAGTAAACGGAATAAAAGAACTAAATTCTACTAAAAATATCTAAGCACTGCATTCAAAATGGTCCTCTAAATAATTGGAAAGTCATAAAAGGAAATCAACTTACATCGTTGCGCCTACAGTCCTACTTTTGGCTGGAGTGTTAGTGAGATCCACGTGGCATGTCTACTTGCTTTAAGACAGTGGAAGAAAAACGTGTCTGCATGGTGTAATTTAATCTTTAACCTTTTAATTGTTTTACCAAGAAGTTTCTTGACCTTTGTGTCAGAGGGCCTTAAGAAAGATAGAGGGCGATCTTCTGAAAATCTAGTAAGGGTCATGAAGGGTCAATTCATCACACATATATATATATATATATATATATATATATATATATATATATATATATATATATATATATATATATATATATATATATATATATATATATATATTTATATATATATATATATATATATATATATGTGTGTTACAATCCATAGAAAGAAAGAGCAAAATGTTATAAGAACAAAATATTCAACGCAACCTTACTAGAAAAATAAGCAGTTTATTGCGTGACATGTCGTTAAGTGAATGCTTTGACGAAGAAGCTGGTTAACATTTATGACGGTACGTATTGTATGTTCAATGTTGACTGATCTTCTATGCTCTAAAGTCATCGACGACATGACTAGACTACTGAGAAAGTGACTTAATGCACTTTCATTGGAGTTGATCATGCTGATAGGCAAAAATTCAAAAGTGTTATAGCGACAAGCTAATGACGACATACGTGCAGCACGCGTAACACAATAGCTTATAGTATAATTGTGGAACTCACTGCAACGTATTGTGAGAATTGCTTTTCGACTGATAGTGCATCGCTTAGTTGGCTTTGTATACTGTATCAAAACCAATCTGATGTATTTTATTTCCATATCTGACTGGAATTCTATGAAAATATTTTTTTTATTCTGCAAACTTATATGGGCGTTACTAGGTTACAGGGAATATTTCAAAACAATATCAACTACAGTGAACGGAAACCAAGAGAATGCACCAGTGACGTCATGTGACGGTCGTTGTATATTGCGAGAAATTTAAACCTTACAAAGTCAGAACTATTTATTTTGCAGAACGTTCACTACGCATGCCGTACTTAGGGGCCGTGGATAATTAAAACATGTGGACGGTAAGGGAAACTAAGTGCGTTTGGCCGCAACCCCTCCTAAACGAAAGTTTAAAGTGCGGAAATCGAAACCAGACTGATTCTGTATCAAACCTACAATCGGTAATTACGTTGCTATGAATATACAGTGTTTTCAATCGGGGTCGAACCCACAACAGAGCATCAAGTATTATAATAGAAACAGACACAATATACTAGGCCAAATCACGCATCACGCATACATGCCCACAACCACTGGGCATATACCTCCTTTAAAATCAATCTTTGTTCAGCGCAAACTCGACATTTACATAATGTTTCTAAAATGGTTAACACGTTATTTTACACCGTGCACTGAACCACATATATGTCAAAAGAATGGTGTACGCAAGTGCCACACTGGCCTGGTACAAGTCAAACAGTATAGCGCGATATTTTACGATACAGTAAAACGTACCGACGACACCCTACTAAAAGCTATTTGAAAAGATATTACCAACATTACCCCAATCTA
This sequence comes from Ptychodera flava, assembly GCF_041260155.1. Classification (NCBI taxonomy): domain Eukaryota; kingdom Metazoa; phylum Hemichordata; class Enteropneusta; family Ptychoderidae; genus Ptychodera; species Ptychodera flava. The sequence goes on from NW_027248409.1 coordinate 144,885, forward strand.
ATTTTCACTGTCTGTCTGTCCACGTCTTGCTGGATGGTGATATAATTCATGAAGATAATTTTCACATTTTTTTCGAGTAGGAATATGACGCTTTCGATGAATGGACATGTTGCTCTCATACTGTCAATTATTTCTGTTTTTGAAATAACCAATTGGTCTGTTAATGGCTGCACTGTGTCCTTCAATGAAAGATATAGACTTGCTCCAAGTTTGTAGGCATATGTCCATCAAAAAAGTATGAATTGAAGGCATGAACTGCAAAAGACTGTCACCCTAAGTGGGAGGTTGCGCTTACATCTTGGGATGAACGCCTCAGCCTGGCAAGCCAGTAACTGCTGCCGAGAAAAGCAGTCGTATCGGGCTAGCCTTTGTTACATATTTCTGTGAAAATGATTGGAACTAATTTGGAAGAATTTAATCTTTCTGTTATTCAAATGTCTCGAAAGAATTGAGTGCCTTTGGCTAAAACAAGTGCATTTCTTACAGAGGAAAGCAGATGAGGTTACATTTGCAATTAAACCGACATTTGAAAATCGTCCCAGACAGCACATAGCCTAGATAAGATGAACTTGATTTTTTACGTCAAGTGGAAAATAAAATTGATATTTATAACTTTATATATTTATGGTTTTTATAAGATGTCAATTAAGTAATAAAGTACATCCAGCGATTGTATACCACGAAATTTTGACCAGTTCACGACACAAATGCAAGTGTGATAGCGAGTGCATATATGAAGTTAACTGGTCAAAGCCGAGTTGTATACAGAAGTTTGGTGCGATTTATTGCTATTATATCAAAAACAGTATTGGAATTATGGAATTGAACGTTTAAAAATAATTTTTGTTCTTGTCGATAGCTCGCTCGTGTACAAAGAATGTTATGTCGCTAATACATCACGGTTCTCCTCAACTCTGGATCAATAAATCGCTGTAACAATATTTGCGCCAACAATACAATAGAGATTACAACGTCCCCTAACACTTTCCTCTCAGTCTCCTGCGTGTTCTCCCGCCTGTACTTTCAAATTCTGCCCTGTCAGATATCTTTGTGAAAACCTCGTTATGATACTAATCTAAATTAAACAATACTTGTATGGTTAGATACTGATAATAGCGTGAGCTTTTATATCTGTATTATGTTGTGACTTTTCTTTATTTTGTTGGTTTCACCTTTTTGAACCGTCATGAAATAACCGATGATAATCTAGCAGGGTACGTCAGGATTTGAAATGTCTATACTACTGCTGTATTTTTTTTGTAAATTATACAAATATATGTACTGGACTTTTCTAAGTTTTTTTGGGGGAAAGGGTCAGTCGAAATTTCTCCGTTAGAGGGGGGTTATCCAAAATCATCATGGTTGGCAGGGGGATTACTCGTAATTTCAGAGTTTCCGATGAAATTCCACTGACCCCCAGGTCGTAAATAATGACGACTCCTTTAACAAATCAATGGCTTCTTCCATCAAAAAATGTGACTTTTCTGTTGCTTGTTAGGTTTCTATTGAGAACGAAACTCGAAACATTATTTACATCAACATTGCAGTCACAACCAATTATCGATCACTAGGCGATAAGAATGCAACATAATAGGTATTTTCATCTACTTTAATTCCAGCGTACTTCAGCGTGGTTACCATCAAAGTTAACAAGGGATTCCAGGTGCTAGATCACAGTCACGGACCGTTTTTATATTTGGAATAATAACAGCAAATAAACTTTTTATTAAGATTTTGGATTGAACGGTAATTAACGGACTTGCTGTTATCTATAAGCACAATAATCATATCGTCTAGTACTTAATCGATTCCCTGCTACTCTTCCAACAACGTAATATATGCACACCAAACAACGCAATAAAGAAAACGCGGTTCGATGAGTAAAGTGCCTTGCTCAGGGGCACAACACCGTGCCGGAGTCTGGAACTCACCATCCTCTGATAGTGAGACCATTACCCTAACCACTGGGCCATAAATGCTTCTTAATGAAATGTTTGGTTGGTGGCAACAATAAATTTCAAATATAAGTAGACCGTGGGTATTTTGTTCCTCAAGCGCCAAAATCGGCACGGTTACCCCAAATTTATCTCGAAAGTGGTTGAAATTTTAATTGAGTAAAGTTTGAGCAAAAGATTAAGTCTTTCACTTCCTTGGCACATACGACCTTAAATGAAAACATTCTTCAGAAGTTACATTCCATCACTTCATCATTCGCATATGGAAAACAAAATGTGACAATATTTTCTTGAAAATTTCTTAACGATTATGGCTACGGCCATCATACAAAACGATAACGGTGACGTTACTTTGTCATAAAATTTCTAACTTCGCGATGTCATTCAAGTCTGCCAATGATAACATACATATTACATGTATTCTCTGTCGGAAAGTACTGATCATTGTCAGTCTGTGTATAAACTTTGCGTACCCTTATTGTGGTTCATGTGTTTGGTTATCGTGAGTTTTCTACATTGTCCCTAAAATTCGCCTGAAGAAAACATTTGATTGATTATCTAGCTAGCTCTAAATATTAATTCAAAAGAATCTCCTTTGGATTGAACATTTCACACGATTCTACAGCTAATACGTAATTCACTCATTCGCACGGAATGTAGTGTCATATGTTGCACATATTGGTAAAGTTGTGGTCTTGCATATTCGTAAAATGTAACACAGAAGTCACGCTGATGAGGAAACGAGAATCAATACTCCTTATTTGTAATTAACTATTCTAAATCTTCTGGGCTTCTGTCATGAAGATGTTGAAGTGAATAACTTATGCGCAAGGTGAATTTTCAAAGTAACGGTCACTTTTAATTCAACTCGACGAAGTAAAATACTTTTTCATCAGCTCACAAATATCTTGTCGTAATGCATCCTACAGAAATTTCATAAACTAATGTCTCAAGCTATATGTCTTTGCATACCAGTTTGTTGTGAGAAAATTATGATGAAGCGATATCGAAATAGATATTAGATCTACAGTAATTATGGAATTCGTCGATATAAGAATTGCTTCGTTAGCATGTCAGACAGCGACAAGAGTGGATGAAGCAGAGATCGTGGAGTAGTGAAAGACAACATCGACAAGGAAGGCCACTCAGGAAATTTGCTATCAAAATGCTAACAAACTACCAGAAAGCCAAGGCACGGGATTGCAAAGCAAGATAATTCTTATACTATAATGTTAATAGTGATGTTGCCGACTTTATTGAAGGAGAGAGATCATAAACAGTAAATTTCTGTTAGAACAGAGGAGAGAGATATAGCTTCCATTAAGGAACAGAAGTGATCTAGACAAAATTAAAGTAAAAATTGTATGGAATGCCTTACAGAAACAATTTGTGAAAAGTTTTACCAACTTTATCGCACTAAGATAAGTAGGTCATTGAGAAAATTGCTGTAACCAATGACACGAAACATGAGGAAGGACCTGCTAACAAGAAATTACGTTTCGAGGGAAGGAGAGAAGCGAACAGTAATCGTGAAAACACAATTTCTAAGAAAAAAAATCTACCTAACATCGTATATATATACGTACATACCTTTTATAGATAATTTATATCACGTACACACCAAGCTGACATCGACAGGTTTCGAACAATATTTGAAGCATGTATTCGACACTTTGTGGTAAATATTTGAGAAGATAAACTGAATATTATTGCTGGTGATATAGTCCGACCAGTGAATCGTCAATTCTCCAGAAAATAATATTAGTGACAGTAACTTACTTAAAAGCGACTTCGCATCATATTCACAAAAAAACGTCAAATTGTAAGTGGTGTAGGCCTCACAGTCTTCTTTGTTATATCTGATTATTTCCGACGACGAGAAAAGTGCATGTCCATGCTACCTTGATAACTGAGAGATGATTGCCAAATCAAAGTGCACACAATATAATTTGTACACTGTACATATAGTGGTATTTTCAAAATATGAGCAATCATCCTGCTTTTAGCAATTTTGATAGAGAATGCTTGTTAATCCTTTAGATCTGTTGAATAACACGTTATTATATGGACAATTGCTACAAAGGCAGACTCAAAACAGAATAGAACGGACAGCAAATTACCGGTACGTACAACAAAGTCACATCCGTGAAAGACAGATATATGGACCAAGTGATATCAGGTGTTTCGAAAGTAGAAAACGCATCCTGCCCCTCATCCAATTTCAGTGATAACCAAATGTAAACAAACACTAACTTAGAGACTTTCATGAACATGCTACAGAGTCCCTTCTCCAAGCTGATCAATTTATCCGATTTGAGGATACGTACGCCTTTTGTATTAGGTGACCATCCAGCGTCGCTGTTTCAAGGCCTAGGAAATTTACAAGAACTCTCTGGTGAGAGTTTGACGTTGGCAAACGTTTCGATTGAATTGTAAAAATATTTAGTCATCTTTAAAAAATTATAGCCGGTATGAGGTGTGGAGATATTGAAAAAACTTGGGGCATTTAAAAACTTCGAAGTAATATCGATTTTCGAGTTTTATGTGAAAGAAGATTGTAATATTAGCTTCTCACTTTTTATTCTTCTGGAAGAAGTTATATAAGTCTCATTTAGAGCTGTGCGTAAACACAAAAATGATTTCTGAAACTAGACTTGCCCGAGAACATTTAAAGCAGCCTAACCACTGATATAACATTCTCAGAGTGAAATAAACAAGATGATTCCTATGTAATTGATTAGCGACGTATCAATCTCACAGAAACGACTTTCAAAGGTCTTGCTTATAGCGATATGCAAGAATTGGATATATCTAGATCCATAAAACCAAAGCTTACTGCAGGCATTTTTCGTCTAGAAGTTATGAATATGATCAATACGTTTCATGGATTCAACTTTTTTCATTTATTATATACAACAAGCCTTACCTGTGTCGCATAAGTACCTATTACTTTACCCTCGCTATAACTGCATGGTGTTTCAAATTAAATTGTTTATATCTCTTAATTGCCCTTCCTAATCCCCTTCGTTAATTTGTTCGGCCGATTACCATGGGGGAGCGGGATTATCGCCCTGACCAATAACTCGTAAGCAGCTTAAAAAGAAAAAGACAGATAATGAGCTGCTAACGTCTTTACGCGCTCAAAATGTAGATGTCGGTGTTCAAATTTGAACGGCTAGTGTCCATATTAAATTGTTAACACTAGTGTTCATATTATTAACAATGATGTTCTAAACCTTAACTCGTAGTGTTAACATCCATCTCCTTATAGTGTTCAAAAACTCAGCATTACAGAAATTTTACAATACTGTAAAACAATAAACAATCTTTAGTGTTTTTCACTTTACTGTGGCTATATTAAATTTACTACTGCCTCGCTGTCCGGCAAACATACACGGATTTTGATGTAACGAATTTCCCACTAAGTGAAAAATATCTCCGGTCTAAAATTGCCGAAAACATGCTTTTTCTAAAAAAGGAAGTATACAAAATAATTTTACACGTTTATTACGGGTTGAAATTTTGAAATTTTGAAAAGAAAATCAGATAACCACCAAAAACGTTTTCATTGTAACATCGGCGTGCAATAGGTGTTCTACTCCTTAACACTTTGTGTCAAGTTTGGTGCCTTTTCTTGTCCAATCATGTATCAAAACGGAAGTTGCGACATTTTTCTTGTAAACGCACGCTGAAGTCATGAAGAAGTTGAATTCCAACCGGAAATCTCGGAAATTCCAACCGGAAATCTTGCAGCGTGTTCGCATAAGGCGGGAAAAACCGGTTTTTGCAAGGTTCAGCAAAACGCTTGTCACGCGACTCTTATGCAAATAATGACCGTGTACTGTGCTTGGTCGGATAGCTCTATATCAGGGCTTTCAGAAAATGTATACTTTATTGGGGTTTGGGACGTGTTCAACTGAGAAAAAAAATAAAAATCTGAAAGTGTCTAACAGGTATGTAGCTACCTTAATTAATCTAAGCTTTTTTAGCACGCTATGATCAACTAAATGTTGCTAGAGAATAAGCTTTCACAGACGTGTAGTCTCACTTATCAGATGCAAGGTTGGAATGAACAATTAAAGCTGAAAGCGACAGAAAATTTGTATCTCAAAAATTACCGGCCTGTTAGCTTTCATATTTGCTACACACGTTCTAGGGATGACGTTAATTTGATAAGTTCAAATTATATGAAACCTTCATATGTGTATTTTTGCAGCTTTTTACCATTTTTGGTCAGACAATCCTTACGTGAGCTGTCGCAGATTCTCTACACAACACAAACTGCACTTTCCTTGTTGTATTCTTATATTGGTGAGAAAATGGCTAGTATTTTGTTTGTTGCCATTGGTTTCAGGCGGCACATTCCTTTCACAAGCCAATTTCAGTAAGGAATGCAATTTCCAGGTTTCACAGCAAGTGCTTGTTGATACACAGAACAAAACTAATGAAACAAAGTCAAAATTAGGTAAGATGTTTTTAATTTCTGAGAAGTAGATTTTTGAAATGTCACTGATTTATTGCAGGGTTTATTTAAAGATATTACAAACAAACAAACCCTTTTGTTTATGAAGGACTTTGTTGGTTTTACACTGCCAAGGACCCACTATCCCCACTTTGTTCATGTTGTGCTTTTCTGTTACAGTTCGACAACTTGACATGTTGTGTTTACTTTAGTGTCAACAACTATGTATCATGTGCATTAGAGAAGCTTTGACTATACGTTTCAAAATTTACAATTGTTTATACAAGAGGCAATGCCTTTAAGAACCCGTCTTACAACAGTGGAGTATTCATTTCATATATACGTGTTGCAACACAATAAGAAAGCCAAATTTTGAGCTTTTTCAAAAGATTTTTGTGCGTTTTTAACAAGTTAGAACATAAAACTTAATTAAAGTAAAACCTGTTTGTCATGACTTTGTTCGTATTATTTAAAACAATCTACAGGGTTTTTGGGGATTTTCTTCTGTTTATGTTTTCGATAGGAAGGTGTTAACATCGTTGGCATTTGCCTCTGACAAACTTTACAAAGTGGCCATTTGTATTTTCCCATTTTAAACTAAATTATTGTATTTTACTCAAGGAATTTATGTGTAATTTTAGAATAAAATATTTTTACTGAATATCAGTGGTCTGTTTTGTTATTTCCAGGCTTGAACACCCCCTGAACGCCCAAAATTAAAGGTGTTCAACAAGTGCATATCATGTGTTCTATCCTTTAACACATTTATCGTTGAACGGCGTCAATGCGTTCAAAAAGTGTTACATCCCTTTGAACGCGTAAATGCGTTCAATTTTTTGAACACATTTCATGTGCAACGTGTGTTCAGATATGGAACACATGGTGTTTAATATAATGTCTGATGAAAACACAGTGTTCAAATTCTGCACACGTGTGTTCAAAAATTGAACGTAGGGTTGAACACGTAAGTGTTAAATTTCTGAACGTCTAGACGCGTTCAAAAAGTGTTACAAAAAGGCGTTTAATTAGTGTTCTGTCATTGAACACTTAACTTTACAGTGTAGGTGCATATAATTTGAACTTATCAAATTAAGATCATCCCTAAGAACGTGTGTAGCTGATATCAAGCTAACAGGCCGGTAATTTTAGATACAAATTTTCTGTCGCTTTGAGCCTTAATTGTTCATTCCAACCACGGTCCCTCCACAAAAGTGAGACTACACGTCTGTCGGAAAGCTTATTCTCTAGCAACATTTAGTTGATCATAGCATGCTACCAAAGCTTAGATTAATTGATAAGAACAAAAATACAAAAACTTATCAAAATTCAGTTACTGACCCTTGAAAGTTTGAGTCTATAGGGATGAACTGAGGTTCTCAAGCTTGTTTCAAGATAGCTACCTATACACTCATCTTCTTCAATTTCTGTACCACCAGCTTCTGTATCAACTCTTCAATTTCCAGTTAAATCCAACTTTTCAATATGAAAATAATGCAACAATGGGTAATATGGCGGGATGAGACTTCAAATGAATGACAAGGGGCTGATTGGGTTAAGAAAAGGGGAGAATTCCATATAGAGTGCCTCTTTTCAAAACGGTTACAAAATATTGGCTTCTTCTTGTCATCAACTGCTGAAAGGTAAAAAAGCCAACTCTCATATCCTGAAACAATATTGTGTATACTCTGCGAAGTTTAACTGATGTTTTACATGCAATTGTGCCTACTGAAAGACATGTGTTAGCCGTGATTACGTAGTTGTACTGTGCATGGCGTATCGATTGCACTCGGGTCAAGGGTTATCCTCACAGTTCTATGGCGATGACCCTTGACCCGAGTGCGATCGATAGGCGATGATGGCCCAAAGTACCGTTGCCTATTCACAGCTACTGTATGGTATACCAGCCACTGAAAGAAAACAGGTTTCTTCGCGTATTTTAGCTATTCCAAGGTACAATGCAATTAATTTCAAAGGATAAAAATACAGATGCTTCAAAATGTAACACATTTTACAATTTTGGAGAGAAAACTTACCCGTTCTGGTCTTGCTTCCACACGATCATGACTTCAGCGTGCGTTTACAAGAAAAATGTCGCAACTTCCGTTTTGATGCATGATGGGATAAGAAAAGGCACCAAACGTGAACACAAAGTGTTAAGAAGTAGAACACCTATTGCACGCCGATGTTACAATTAAAACGTTCATGGTGGTTATCTGATTTTCTTTTCAAAATTTCAAAATTTCAACCCGTAATAAACGTGTAAAATTATTTTGTATACTCCCTTTTTAGAAAAAGCATGCTTACAGCAATTTTAGACCCGAGATATTTTTCACTTAGTGGGAAATTCGTGACATCAAAATCCGTGTACGTTTGCCAGACAGCGAGGCAGTAGTAAATTTAATATAGCTACAGTAAAGTGAAAAACACTAAAGATTGTTAATAGTTTCACAGTATTATAAAATTTCTGTAATGCTGAGTTTTTGAACACTATAAGGAGATGGCTATTAACACTACGTGTTCAGGTTTAGAACATCATTGTTAATAATATGAACACTAGTGTTAACAATATGAACACTAGCTGTTCAAATTTGAACACCGACATGTACATTTTGAAGGCGTAAAGATGCGTGTAGCGTCCGCTATTTTTACAGTGTGGTTGCGTAGTCTTTCAACATATTATAAACATTCGGTTGTCGTACGATTTTCATTAATGTAATCGCCTTATTGAGCATTTGTATTTGTTGTAAAAACCAGATATGAACTGAATATGCTCACGTGTTTTATTACAGGTTCATTAACAGTAGTACGCTTCACAGAACAATAAGATATATGTTATCACTAAATGAAGCAGGTTTTTTCAACATCGCACAGTACTCTCAGATTTTAATCACTAATTACAAAAAATTATGTGATATGCAAATGAGCTGTTAATTAACTTGACACTGCTCAATGCTTTATGGGACAATTAGATATCCATCAGATCAACATTTGTAGCACGTTTTATTTAATTTAATGCAGTAATTTTAGAGTAATGTCACTAATTACAAAGTTCATTAAATATGCAAATAATCCCTATATTAACTTGACACTGTTCAATGATTCAGAGCACAATTAAATATTTATCAAATCAATATCTGTAGCACGTTTCACAAAATTTGGTGCCGTAATTTCAGAGTTATATACCTAATTACAAAGTTTATTAAATATGCAAATGAACCCTTAATTAACTTTACACTACTAAATGCTTTACAACACAGTTAGATATCTGTCGGATCAGTTTAAAGGAGGCACCGTGGCCCAGTGGTTAGGGTAACGGACTCACTGTCGGAGGATGGTGAGTTCGAAACTCTAGCACGGTGTTGTGCACTTGAGCAAGGCACTTTACTCCTCAGTGCTCCATTGGGGGTAGTGGGTCATGCATACCTCATCCTGTAATTGGGCTAACGCCCTGTGGGTGATGGACTGAATTATATTATATAGTATATGCAGCAGTTTTCATCACATTTGATGCAGTTATTTCGGAGTTATATGACTAATTATAAGACTTCATGGAATATGCAAATGAGCTAATTATTAAATTGACACTACTCAATGCTTCTCAGTACAATTGGATATTTATCAGATCCACATCTGTAGCAAGTTTCATCAAATTTAACGCTTTAATTTTCGAGTAATATTACTAATTACAAAGTTCATTAAATATGCAAATGAACCCTTAATTAACTTCACACAACTAAATGCTCTACACCACAATTAGATATCTGTCGGATCAGTATCTGCAGCAGATTTCATCACATTTGGTGCAGTTATTTTGCAGTTATATCACTAATTACTAAACTTCATAAAATATGCAAATGACCTATTTGTTAACTTGACACTGCCAAATGCTTTTCAGTACAATTAGATATTTATCAAAACAATATCTGTACCCAATTTCACTTACTTGGGTGCCGTAATTTCAGAGTTATATACCTAATTACAAAGTTCATTAAATATGCAAATGAACCCTTAATTAATTTCACACTACTTAATACTTTACACTACAGTTAGATATCAGTCGGATCAGTATCTGCAGCAGATTGCATCACATTTGGTGAAGTTATATCGGAGTTATATGACTAATTACAAACCTTCATAAAATATGCAAATGAGCTATTTATTAACTTGACACTGCCTAATGCTTCTAAGTATACTTAGATATATATCAGATCAATATTTGTTGCAAGTATCATCAAGTGTGGTGCAGGAATTTCAGAATTATCTTACTAATAACAAAAGTTCATTAAATATGCAAATGAGAAGATAATTGACATGACACTCACAGTGTCATCATAATGTTCTTAGATTGTCATCTGTGAAAAGTTTCATGAAATTTTGTGCAGTATTTCTTGATATATGTCTACGCTGTCATTACCGTCTCCATAGGGAAACCATTGTATGGAAAAAAAACGATATTGCATAACTTCATTAATATGCAAGCCACACTAACCAAAATCTAATCAGTTCTTGCAAGTAGCACATGGTACCTGTGTACCAAATCTGATTTGAATTCGTTCAGGCGTTTTTGAGTTATCGTGTAAACAGACAGACAGACACACACACACACTAACACACACACACACACACACACGGACAGACAGACAGACATCGCTATGACAATAGCCCACGTGTTTACACACGTGAGCTAAAAAGAACTACGTGTTTAAAATGATATGAAGAATAATTATGTAGGAGAAATGTTCTTGTTTTTATTTTCCACTGTAAGATTTATTCTTCAATATGCACTGAAATGAAAATGATAACATGAGGATTTTTACACCTTTTGTAATTACCAAAAAGGGGGAAATTATTTTGCTCGTGTTCATTGATATCAAAAAAGGAGACAAATACGAAATTAACAATAAAATGATCAGTCTTGATAAAATGTGTATTTGCCGACCACCCGTCAGATATGGATGTATGTTCAACATACCACATAATCATGTCCACCCTGAAAGCTAGTCCATGTAATTGGATGATTTTTATGTAGTACACTGTCTGCCTGATGCATGATAATCTGGTTCCATCACCAATTTCTATTTTTAATTTCGTTAGCAGCGCAGCCAGCGGTAGAGATGGGTCAGGGAACCAAACTAGATGCTAGAAAGAGTTCATTATCAATGTCGCTGCCACCACATTATGTGCCATTTACCAAATCTACATCTTCTTGCTCACTATGCGCCTCGTCATCATCATCATCATCATCATCATCATCATCATCATCACCCGTTCATCATGGTCCAGTCTGCTTAGACTCTCCAGCATTGTTTGACACAGTAGCCGGCCAACTTTTGAGTTTGTCTCCCTTCGACATCTTTCTCCCAGTTGACAATTATTGTTTGTTAGAATTCTTTTGTCAAAATTAACCCAAAACAACCATTGTCATTGATTGTAAAATTTCAGCCCCCTAATGTTTTGTAAAAGTTAAACCCTCTGATTTTCAACCTTCCTTTCGTAAAAAATGAAAGTTCCTTAAAGAGAAGGATATTAAGTAAATGTTGCTGTGATAAAGCTTAGTGTTACAGACAACCAGATAGGACACGGGGTACGTCTGATATAGGAAGACAAGAAAAATCATTTACTTCCAGCTATTTCAGAACCAATGTGATAAAGGTCCCTGCCAGCATTCATCATAGGGTCTATTCTAGCACATCGAACCAGATAACACACACAAGTAATTAAAATTCCGTTCTGAAAATAATGGGATCCGTCGACGTCGCTTTAAGAAATCAGTCAACAAGACTTACCATCGAGATGTCCGCGTTTATTTTCTTCTTCTCCCTGGCCCTTGTCATCTTGTGTTGATGAATTATCTGATAAAGAAAGACAAGGACTCGTTCGAATCTACCTAGCTATATTTAGTACAAGTAAGCTCCCCCACTACAGCACTACAATTGTCACTTTGCAAGCCAATTAACTGGACATCACTTCATGATGAGAAGCGGTCTTTTTGTGTTCAATGATATTATCCACAGATGCCTGAGTGGTATAACATGTAAGCTTATCTTTGATTTGACCTGCTGATTTTTTAAGAAAGCGTAAATTCAATCGAAAATACATAAAACAAAATAAAAAAATGAAGTAACAATACTAATATATTAAAGTAGTACCTGCAAACATTGTCTGAAAAACATTAACTGTTCATCTAAAGTATTATTTCCGGTCGGTGCTGATGACTTAAGCTGTTGTCAAAACAATACGTTCGCTAAGAGCGGATGAACGGTTACATCAAAAGGTCACGAAAATAAACAAGGGGATCGTTCTCACGATGCACCACGTGCAGAAGTGGTTACTATAGGTCACAGTTATTGTCATAAATTCAAGTCATATCGAATGGCTACGTCACACCTCCCAACCAAGATCGAAAGGCGTCCTCGCTCGATCTACAAATCAAAAATTAACAAACATAAAACAAAACAAAAATCAACAAAGTCCAAATCATAAGAATACAGAAAGTAATCAATGAATACAGGTGTTACAGAATACTATGTACTAGAGTTCACTGAAGTTGCAATCATTTCTCAGAGTTCGTAAGAGTTCGATGTATATTCGCTTTAAATTCAATGATGTCAATACTCTCAAATGATGATACAAATTCAATATCACAGAGTCTGTTCGTAAACAATAACTATAGAGTCATTGATGATGTTTTCAGTGTAATTATATCTCATACGTACATGGGTTGTATTCGCTTCTATCAGTCCACTGGCAAGCAGGTACTTACATAATACAGGAGTTGCATTGTCAGGTGGGTTAATTCTCGTATTGTCACTACAATATTACACATGTCCGTTTTCTTTTATCTTCGTCAATGTCAGTAAAAACGTCGTAGTCTACACATAGATCGTCCAGCTGTCCTGTCTGCTCGGCAGACAGATCTGCCGTCTCGCACAGATTCACGCGGCTCCTCGAATTACCTTTCGGGCAACACCTCATCCGGGCCGGTTGCCAGTAATTCGCCTGGGTCGCAATTTCCTCGGTTCTCGTCAAGGCACGTCTGCCTTGAACCGGCATTCACTGGGTGATCATCATTATTACACACGTCGTCATTTTCAGCACCCAAATTCGATACACATACAATAACATCATCGTCGTCAGAAAATCCAAAACACATCTCCTCGGCATTACAAATTACCTTCGGGTCAACGCCTCCTATGGCCGGTTGACAGTAATAAGCCTCTGCCGGAACCTCGGTCTTCGTCCACTACAGACCGGAACGTGGGTTGATGATCGTCTCCGCGCGCTGGAATCATCACCCGGTTACTACTGCTACTGTTGTCTACTGCTACACGCGCCATAGTCGTCGTTGTCGTCGGTGACAATGTGAATTACATCAACAGTTCATATACAGGTTCACATTCACATGTCTCTTCGTAATAATCACAAATTCTAAGATTGTTCAATGTCCTTATTTCTGCTGCCATGAAACCATATCAGTTGTCAATTCCATCTAGTCAATGTTCTTCATCAAAAGATTCCATCCATTACAAAAGTTCAATCTGATCTCTGTCTTCGGGAATAGCACACAACAAACAGTAGAACAGCGAACAGCATACATACCGATGAAGCAATAACGGCGAAGGCTTATGGCTTGAGTCGATCCCTTCCGCTGCTAACCAAATATGTCACGTAGCGTGGTTGTGATGTAGCTATTATAGGACGTACACTCTGTGGCAGGGGAACTTTGGGCAGTAGACGTATAAGAGACGGCAACGGTACACAGAAATACTCTAAGTCGTAGTACTTTATTCAGCTGAGTAACACGAGTTACACGGTAAACTTCTATGACCTACACTAGTCGTCAGGGTCACGGTTGAACGTCGTCTCGGGGCGTCGTCGGTAAAGTGCGTAGACACGGTCCATCCACGGAGGGACCGTGTCCCCAAAGTTCTCCTAAAACGGTGTCTGATGTTCTCCTAACACGGTGTCTGATGTTCTCCGTCTAACACACTGAGATTCATAGTTTATATTGAGTTTCAGAAACTGCAAAGTCATGCTCTTGGTTAAGTACAATGTCAAACAGGGGTAAAGGTCGTCCAGGCATTTATGATAACTTCAGGAGTTGAAACAATAAAAGGTCACGAAAACGAACACGAGATAACGTGCAGGGTTACTGTCGGTCATTACAGTCAAATTCAAAGGTTAAATTCTAAGCATATGTATGGCTACGTCACAATATGTTGCCAATAAAGATTTATACCACCAAACGTTCTTAGCAGCTTTGGTGTCTTTGTCTTACGTTAGCACTGGTTTTGTAACGATCTTGTTTTTCGTATTTGTCCTTTGACAATCTTAGCGAAGTTTTGTCACTGTTTTGCGTCTATCATCTGACTAGTTTGATTGCCTAATTCGCTAAAGCAAGCAAAGGTAAATTACTAATCTGTGGACGTTGTCACCAGATTATCACTGGATTAACTTTGACAAAGTCATCAACGAACGCACTAGCAAGGTATAACAGCTTCTGTTATACCTTGCTGGTGACTTCGTTGTTGACTTTTTCAAAGTTAGTTCATAGATAATATATTGACAGCGTCCACAGATTAGTATTATACCCTTGCTTGCTTTTGCGCATTAGGCAATCAAACTCTTCAGATAATAGATGCAGCATGGTGATAAAACGTTTACGCAAGATTGTCGGGGGTAGTATTAAGTTAAGGCCAAAACACCAAAGGTTGGCAGATGCTGAGTCCTCTTGGTTTCAATCTCCGGCGTCGACGCCTTCAAATTTGGTGTGAGGGAACAACGCCGACTTGTTTGTAAATTTCACCAAAACGTCGCTCTCCGCAGATTGTAAGAATATTGAGGAGTTGCCTACATCCGGGAATAACTCGTTGTCTAAACAGGACAGCGAAGATAAATTACTGTCATCGAGATCAAGCAAGGCGTCTTTACACAGCCAAGGAGTTACAGAAATAATGACAACGTTAACATTATACTTCATGCGATTGAAGCCCTTTATGGTAAAGCGAGCTCATTGACTTCCGACGACATGTATGTAGGAGACTGAAAGAAAATTAAGGAAATAATACTTTAGATGAACAGTTAATGTTTTTCAGACAATGTTTGCAGGTACTACTTTAATATATTAGTATTGTTACTTCATTTTTTTATTTTGTTTTATGAAGGGGAAGGTTTGACAAGATTTTGCCTGCCGGACAGTGAATCCAAACAAATATGGAGTTTAGAGTCAAATAAAAGGTCTACGCCGATAGCGAAATACCTCTTGCCTTAATGCTCAACCAGCCTTTAGTCTCAATATCGGCCCGAAACTCTCTAGTTACCCTGGTCATCAGGCTGTTACATACAGCAGCACCGCGGTTCTCATTAGCATTCTAGATGAACCCGTGACCCACAGCCGCTAATTGAAATCCGCCATCAACGGGCTACAGATACTGATGTACAACGTTCAGCTTTGCGTTTTGAACAAACCCCAGTCGTGGATCGTTTACTATCATTAGCTTGTAAGTATTTTAGAAAATATTTTAGCAAAGGTCACGAGTTCAAATATAACACCAATTAATCCACACTGAACTATAGGTAATTTGCCCAACTCAAAATGTCTGACGTACGTAAGACCCTGATAATGTACTTGACCAGCAGTTTGGGGCCAAAAGTGGGACTTAATAATGATGAACGCGTCTCAGAGTTGGACATTAAACATCAAATGTATTTATCTATAGAAGGACGGTAGTTTTTTTACTGCATGCGTTAATAAACGTGGATTTTTATCGTCTACAGGATTCCGGAGGGCAAAATCATTTCAAACCTTCCCCTTCTCTCTATGTATACTACACGGCAACTCCACGGACCAGTGACAATACCTGTCCTGACAATATTTCTTTTCATAGCTGCTGGCAAACTTTACTTTTTCTGCCATATTTAGCTTTGGCTTGACTTTTTTCAAATCAATCTTTGAAGGAACCCTCCCCCCTCATCAAAGGTTCCGCCCCTTAACCCCTTGACTACCTATGGCGCCGGATATATCTATTTGAATTACCATATACCTTGAGTGCCGGAAATATCCGGCACAGTTAAATAGGCGTATTTGCTTCGTTTTTGTCGCTAAAAATCCCGTAATTTCGGCGTCGGCACGCAGCGCGACTAAGACTGATGTATTCCGATCTGGCCTGAATGTGATTGCGCCCCCGTACGTCCAAGTATGGCCAAATCCGGAAGCAAATGTCGTGACCCATGACCTCGACCCTGAAAGGTCAGGCTGATCACAGAAGCATCGCGCTGATTGTTTACAGTTTTCAGAAGTACGGACGATCGCGAAGATGTTTATGGTTTGTTTTTTTTTAATGAAATGAAATGTTTATTTATTGAAAACAAATGATTTATATGTAAATATGTTCTATTAACAGCAATATTCGTGAATGAAACTAGAGGAAATACAATTTTTTACTATAAGCCAGTGAAATTTTATAGCAGCCATATTATCAATATGACTGGTCACATGACTGGTCATGTGTTTTGTCATGTGATATGTTGTTCCCTAAAGTGTATCTTTAAATATTGTGAATTATTTTTTGATAAATCATAACCATTTTAGATGCATGTTTCTGCAAGGAAGACATAAAGCAGGTGTTTACAAGTATAAACTGTGTTGATTTTCAAATACAGAATCATGTCAGATTCTGAGGTTTGTGGTTCATTTACTCTGCCTTTTGTGAGAAAAAAACTCAAATAGGTACATGATAACATCTATAAATAAAGTAAAGGGTAGTTATTATTACATATATGTAAAGACAATGCCATGAAAATTGCAACTGTATTCAAATTTGCGTCATTTTATGGATTCAAAACACGTCCTGATGCTTCAAATATTCATATTCTTTGCCAACTCTGGTCACATGATGTGTCATGTGATCAGTCACGTGACCTGGAAATACAAAACATATGTATGAAAAAGTGGGAAATTTCATGCTGATTCAGAAAATATATGGTTTATTGGTACTTACTTAATTTTTACTCTAAGCAGTATTCATGCAATGACCACACCTAAGATTTTAGCAATATTTCCATAAGGGCCCTGGTATATAGGAATACATTGGCCTTGGTAGTCAAGGGGTTAAACCAAATATGATACTAATCCTCTTGCGCAACCCATGACCCTTAATCTCTTGACCTGCCCTCGGGCTGGTTTCTAAACAATCGCCAGTTTTCTAAAATTCTGCTCAGCGCGTACGTTCCCATAGACGTGTGTACGACTGAGAAGAATGCCTATGAGCAAGGACAGGCGTATGTACTCATAGCTCTGCGTGGTAGGGCTGTGTGTTACCGGCGCTATACGGCCTCCCACCGCAGCCTTGCCTAGCTGTGGGTCCACAGCTATGGACCCACAGCGAAGCCCTGCCACGCAGAGCTATAATGTACACACGTCTATGGACACGTACGGGCATAGCGTAATTCTCGCTGGCGACTGTAGCGTAGCTGTAGTTGAGTTTCTTAGCTGCAAATCTTACTTTGATCCAGTTTGGATGGATATGGCCTCGTTTGGGTCTGTTTGGCTCACAGCATGGATTTAAGCAAGATATTCATGCTCACAGTCGTTAGTTATTTGTTACACGGCGAAGGCCGCTGTCAGCAAGAGAGAGGAATTTTGGAAACAAAATGGCTGTCGCCGAGTTAGGAAACGAATTTACCTCACAAAAAGCGCGCTTCGCTCAATTAACTGCATCAATGACTCGCACTGAAATTCTAAATTCATACCTGCTATCCTTTTTGCGTCAAGTTTTATCTTCTATGCATTTCGGGGTACGATTTCCGAGGTGACCCTTTCTGACAACAGCTTCCCTGCAATCTTCGTCTGGATCAGCATACTGGTGTAGTGCCGTTTTCATCCCCTGCCGATCTTATCCCGCACATGCGTAAAAATCCTACAACGCTTCGCTGATATGAGATTAGCAACCATAGTTGTAGATTTTTTGTTCTGTTGCTGATTTCAACAGTCGTCATAAAATCATAGCTACAGTTACCTTTTAATTGTTTTACCAAGAAGTTTCTTGGCATTTGAGTCAGAGGGTCTTAAAGGGTCCACCCAAATATCAACCTGCCTTTAAAAGTTGAAGAAGACTATTTTTCGAACATTTTATGATGAAAAGATTAAAAATGTGCTGTTAATTCTCCTATAAATCAATGTTTTATTAATTGATGTGTATGACGCAGTTTTCACAGTATGGAAGCGCCACCAATCGGAACTCCTCAGAGAGGCTTCACCTTTGATGACGTTGTTGTGTTTGGTTGAGGAAGTTAGGAGGTATCGCTAGGGGGTCTGATCTACCATACGTTTGTATTGAGCTGCTGATACACCAAGCCTTCAACCTTAGAATTCTGAACCAGAATTCAACGATTCGAACTCCAGGATTTCGAACCTGGTGTTTCCAATGAATACACGGACATATCGACAGAATCTGAAGTAAAACAAGGGAACTTGCCCCCACCAGTTACCGTAGGAAGCTGCATGAGTTACAAGGTGACAGGAGGCCATGTTTATTTTATTGCATCGAGCTGAACACATCTTCGATATCGCACGGTGACGGATGAAACGAACTCTAACTTACCCCAAATTGGTGTATTTTCGGGCAAAACATTTCGATCCGTATTGCAAGCTAGCTATTATCACTTTACAACAAACTATGTTGGATTTCAAACGCCCGAAGATAATTGGATGACGAAATTGCTCCGCCTGTTTAGCCACTGCATGGAGCTAGCTCCATGGCCATTGCAACGCTCGTTTAAAGATATTGAGAATTTTTTTTATAACAAAGAACTTTTATTGAAAAATGCCAATCCAAAGTGCTAGTTTTCCATTTAATATAAATTTATTACAAATAGAAAAGAAGTGAAGAATGACGAGATAATTTCAAGCACCGTTCCCCATGGGGGAGGAGGAGAGACACAGCGGACGACCGGAAACGGCTCATCTGTCCGACTCTAAATGAAGTGTTCCTCATCTAACGTACAATAGCACATGCATTTTCATGTTCGCCGGGGCACTGAAGTAAACTTCAAACACACTGTAATGTTCTCAAGGCACTATTAAAATGAAATTTTAATTCATCCTTTCAACGTGAGTCATAAAACATACACTTAAAATTTTCCTTTACTCACAACTCAAACTGAACTGGTCGTGAGCTACCAGTAATTAGAAACCGCCATGGAGGTAGGAATACAGTGACGGCGGACTCGGATTTGAGTCGCAGTTTGTCTGCTGTCAACTTGGTGCAGTCTTTGGGAAAAATTACTGATAAAAGTCATAATCTGAAAGCAATGACCTCACGACCAGTCGTTGAGAAAAATGTCGGGAAAATTTAACACTTTACAGCCACGTCCTGGCGACCGGCCGCGGACAGAAAATACAAAATTTTAAAAGTCACAAACGGGAAAGTCACGACCTCAGACCGGTCAAGGCGGAAAATACAAAACTTTACAGCTACGAGATGTTGACCGGTCGTGGAAAGAAAATACAGAGCAAAGTAAAAAGGCTGAAAGCCACTACCTCACGATCTATTGTGGAAAAATGACTGGAAAAATTCATCCTTTTACAGCCATGACGACCTGTCAACAGGTCGTGCCAAAGAAAATACAGAAAAAGGGGGAACAGCTGAAAGCCACGATCTCACGACCTGTCATGGAGAAAAATGTTGGGAAAAATTCAACACTTTACAGCTACTACAGGCTGAGGGCGACCGGTCGTGAAAAGAAAATACGGAAAAAAGTAAAAAAAGCTGAACGCCGTGACCTGGTGAACGGTCATGGAGAAAAACTACTGAAAAAAAGTCTAAAACTGAAAATCACGACTTCGCGACCGGTGCTGGAGAAAAAATCATGAAAAAAATCATAAAGCTGACAGCCACTACTTTACAAGCGGTCTCGGAGAAAAATATCGGCAAAAATTCAACACTTTACAGTCACGACCATGCGACCAGTTGTGGGGAGAAGTTACATAAAAAAAGAATGAAATAGTACCGTTCGACGGATCGGGAGAGACAATATGGCAAAATTAAAAAGTCACGTATGATAGCAAAGTGGAGAGAAAGCATTCCTGGGATATAAGGGAGCCTTCAGTAATTACAGGGGTGGGCCGGGGGAATTGGGGAGGGTCACTTTTTATAAACCTATCTTGAGGGGAGGGTCACTTTTGACAGAAGCTGATTTTATGGCCAAAACTTTGATTGTCTGTGTGATATTTCCTGAATAGGAAATCACCAACAAAACACGAACACATTATCCACAAGTTTCACAGGCAAAGAAGATGCAGTGGTATCCTTCATTAAACACCTTGAACAGTTTAAACTGATAGAGAACAAGATAAAAAAACATATGCAACGAGTGGAAAAGTATAAATCCATTACCAAATGTACATAAATGCAAAATATTGTCAGTTTTATATTGGAAAAAATTGTGCATAGTTCTCTCATAGACTACCATGTACAGTAATCAACATTTTAGGGAAATTCCAAAATTACATTTCTTGCACAACCATGGACTTATAACCACTCTAGTTTAGTAAAAAACATTAATATATATAATCAAGTGCACATTCATGCACAGATTTACCTAGTCTTGTATTGGAAAAAAATTATTCATAGTTTCAGCATAGACCACCATACATAGTGAATCAACATTTCGGTGAAATTCCAAAATCAAATTTCTTGCACAACCATGGACTTATAACCACTCTAGTTTAATCAAAACCATCAATATAAATAATCAAGTGCACATTCATGACCAGATTTACCTAGTTTCGTATTGGAAAAAAAATATCCATAGTTTCATCATAGACCGCCATGCATAGTGAATCAACATTTCGGTGAAATTCCAAAATCAAATTTCTTACACAACCTTAGACTTGTAACCACTCTAGTCGAATCAAGAACATTAATATCAAGAGTACACAAATGCAAAGATTTACCTATTTTTGTATTAGGAAAAACTATTCATAGTTTCATCATAGACACCATGGAAAGTGAACCAACTGTTTTGATGAAATTCAGAAATCAATTTCTTGTAAACAAATGCACATTTTACTTCCCAATTCAAGCAAAGTACATTTAAATATATTATCAAACATATTAATATACTGATATAGCATGTTTTGTGGGGGGAAATGTCATTAATTTGCCTGATAGACTCCATGTATTGTGATTTGACATTTTGAATGAAGCACTAAATCAGCCGCATCTTGGCTTCTTGTAGTTGCACAAAATATGGTGACGCTCCCCTAAAGTGTATGAAATACCATATCTCTTCAAAAGTTCTTGCGTGATAAATTGCGACTGTTCCTCAAAAAACACCAGACTTCCCCTCTGTAACTTGTCCCTAACTTGTTATGTAAATTAGCTGATACTGTTTCAGTTAATCCTGGGGAGAATACCGCAGTGGTTTAGGGGGGGGGGTCAAGTTTTAGAATGTCGGACAAGGGGGAGGGTCACATTTTAGACAGGACGATGGGGGAGGGTACACGTTTTAAGGTACAGGTAAGCGCGAAATTCCCCCGGCCCACCTACCCCTTGTAATTACTGAAAGCTCCCTAATCAATCTGAATGGATTGACTGAGGAGAAAAACGCTAACAATTTGTGATCACACATATCGAATTTCTGGTTCCATTTTCCCACTCTGGAACTGAAAGTTTCCCGGCTTTATTAGCTCAATGATGTAATGTGCTGCTGCGGTTGAGTGGCGAATTGGAATTACGATAATGCGCTCTGATTTCTACCTATGGAAATTCCTGGACATCTTCCAACAGAGCGCCTCGTTTTCACTTACATCTAACATGGCGTGGTTGTCCGACCGTCGAGAAGTGTGCTCATATAAAACGTTGGTTCATTTATAACCAGTTCATTTTGGGCCAAGTATTGAAATACATGCCATTGGATTAGTTTTTTCTGCAAAAATCCCTTGTATGTCCTTACTGATAACGAACTTCACTTACTGCTATTTGTTTATTTAATGTGGCGAAATCTCTCAGTACTTTTCGACGCTACTTGCTGCGTGGCCTCGTGGAAAAATTCAACCTACAACATAAAGGCCCGATAATAAATTTAACTTTAAGGTGCAAACATTTTTTAAAAAGAAGAAAATACTTCATATATTTTGTGATGTCGGAAATTTTCCCGAGATTGATGAAAGTTCTGGTCCAGTTCCCTCTGTTGAGTTTTCCCAAATTATTTTACACCCATGTCCTGGTTCCAGATTACGCATTTCAACATGATATGGATCGTTTCCGGTGTTGTGACGCTTGGACGCTAGTTGCGTTGATGCAATTAAACATGACCAAGCAAAAATAAAACATTCTGATTTCAGTTCATCAAGCGAACTTTATTATGTTTTAAATACAAATGCGACGTCATCAGAATAACAAGGATGATAAGTAAACTTTTTGTAAGAAAGGTGATCACATTAAAACTCTCTGGCGACACAAAAAATCATAAATATTCTGAATAATAAACCTCTGTGCTGTTACGGAGAGTGTCTCTCTCAATCGTCCTTGATGTCCTCCTTTTCATCGATGCATTTGCATTTGATTTCAAGTGTAGTTTTATGGTACAGCATCATCTGGAAGTATTTTGCTAATCCCTATTTGATTATGGATCGTCAAACTGCTGACGAAGTCCTTCTCTTGGAAATGGCTTCGAATACGCAAAAACTTGTACAGTAGCCTACGTATAGTTCTGAAAACTTGTGTCAGTGCGCAACCTCTACCGGCAACAATTTGTTGAGGCCTTTTTACTTAGAGTTTCGAATTATACAAAATGCCTAATCGAAATCTCGCTCACGATTATTGGTACATCCGTAATACTTATATGTGTATGTTTATATCTGAGGGGACTTCCTAGGTATTTCTCCCGGCATGCTTTGCGGAGGAAGTAGACAATATTGGCGCGTACAGTCAGCTAGAAAAGGCTCCATATTGCCTGATTTTGATATTTATTTTCGTGTATAACTCCAACAAATCGCTCTTTCTGTGCAAAAAGCAATGATATATGCTTTTATGACATAAGTATACACCTGTATACAGCTGTTGAAATTTTGGGTGGACTATCCCTTTAAGAAAGATAGAGGGCGATCTTTTGAATATCGGCTAGGTAGGGTCGTGAAGGGTAAATCCAACACTATATATATATATATATATATATATATATATATATATATATATATATATATATATATATTATATTATATATATATATATAATTATATATTATTATTATATATATTTATATATATATATATATATATTATATTACATATATATATATATATATATATATATATATATATATATATATATATATATATATATATATATATATATATATATATTCCAAAATGTCATTTATAATTATTTTCGAAATTTCACAATTATGTTGTTACGGAGATATTTTATCCCACACAAAGGTTAATGAACCTAGCGGTCATCGACACCAGTAAAATGGTTGATTAAAACAACGAGATCTTAATTATAAGTTGATTTCCATAAAAACCATATTTGAGACAAACGAACAATAACGCTAATTACGTTTTACGAGGATGTTTACGGAAGTCTGGAATATATTTAAATTATATTAAGAATTATGAAGGTAGTCAATTATGTTTGCATATTAAAGGAAACCTGTCAAGTTAAGATCAAGACCTGCATTGATGTTTATGATTGGATGTATCATTTTATCTTTAATTCATGTCTATCGTATGATCAAAGCCACGCCTTAAAGATAACGTTTAAAATCCCATTCTAAAACAATACAAGTAAGATTGGAATAGAGAGAGAGAGGAACACAGCGGACCCAAGACATTTAGACTATGGGAGAAGCGTATCTTTGGCGATGGCAACTGTCAAGCTTGTCTACAGAGAAATAAAGTCTATGTAGTACCAACGAACTCTAAACGTCTCGTGTAGTCAATACACTGAAGATCCCCAGGTTACCTCTCGGCAGCCAAGGCGAGTTCAACAAACAAACATCCCCCTTTGAAAAAACGAATAGTAAAAGGGTGAACGGAACGTTACTATGAAGAAGAAAAAAAAGGATTAGTAACAATGTTTTATTTCAAACAAATGAACATGTTGAAAATGAGTATGCATAGCGACCGACATCGCTACGCCTTTCATCGTTCACGGTCCCGTCCGGTTCTTTCATATCGTCTACACTGCTGAAGACTACGGTCTAATTCGACTGCATCATGACAGAACCGCAATACTACAAGTTTCTTGTCGGCGAGTTTTAATATTGAGGTAGTAAATTATATCGATTACACCCATAAATAAGCCACGGAAGTCTAACTGCATCACTGACGTGACATACACGACAGAGAAGGTGCACATACCAAATTGAATGTTTACGATTCGTACATAATATTCAAACAGTCATTGAGAGAGGTCATGATACTGTTCCATGTAAGTTTTGGACACAAAGTATAAGATGCTCCTAAGAATGTCAAACTTTCGTATAGGTCGTTTGAACAAGTTTAGTTAGATTTACGCAAGTCGATATTGGAAATATACGAGCAGGCAAGGTACATACCTTTGAAATATTTTACTCGCACTGCAACAAAATGTACATTCAATTCAAAAGAGTGATGACGCTCTACTCACTTCACGTTTTCCCTAACCATGTCACAAATTCCTTTTCTAAGACGATAAATATTGCATATTGAACATCTAAAGACATGTATAATTCTTCGAGGTGACTGATATGGTACAAATATATCCACATATATCCGATTATAAATCACCATTCCCTGCCCGTCGCATTTTGATTGGTCGAGCTGAACCACGTGACTGACCACAAATACACAGTAATGGTTTGTTTACATGCCCGTGAATATGAATAATAAGATTAACAACTCAAAATATCGTAACTTTACAGCTGAAACGTAAATCATAATCAATCACAAAATAAAATGGAGCACTTGTAGGTCAAGTTTAGATACTTTTTTCTGAAAACATCCCCGGATTTGCCATTTTTTACAGCGCGCGTGACAGTGCGTCGCGTATTGCTCAGTTTCTGGGGCCCAGTTGTCGTTCGCTCCTGAAATTTTCGAAAATTTTGACGGTTTTCTTGGGTTCGCTGATAATATAATGGAAATAACAGACTCCGCTCTGACCATTAACGTTTATTTGTGGGCGCGGGCTCGAGGAAAGCCAAATTAACGGGCTCGGCAAGCCTCGCCCGTTAATTTTTGGCTTTCCTCTCGCCCTTGCCCACAAATAAACGTTAATGGTCAGCGCGTCGCCCTTTATTTCTATAATATATATCCAAATATATCCACAATATATCCACATTGCATTCGTAGATGCCGTAGAGCTGCCCCCCCCCCCCCCCCGTGCGCTGCACGGCCATGGCAGGCGCTGTCTTTCGAGTGCTACTCGCGCGAGTTCGATTTTGACACGAATTTTGGCTGGCCTCGTAACTCTCTATGCATAACCAGATGTCCTGAATTGCTGTACAGAAATGGATGCCAATCGTTAATATCAATCAGATATGAACTGAAAATGCTGACGTGTTTCTCAATATATATTGCAGTTATGTGTAAATTTGAACCTTTGCCACATGTTTGAAACTTCATTGAAAGTGTTATGATCAACATAACAAACAATATTCACCAGAGATTAATTCTAAATCCAAGTATATATCCCAAATCAGGAAAGTTCATTAAAATATGCAAATTACGAATTGGCTGAAGTAACAATGTTAAATGACTTTCAATAATGTCGTGTCATAGTATCTTTAATGTACAAAGCAATTCATCAACTTTGGTCTAGTCAAGACAGATAAATATCCTTACACACCAAGATTCCCCGGCACAAACGCTGTAGTTCGAAATAATTTTCATATGAAAAGATACCTTACTTGAGGTGTGAACTGACTGTCAATCGGTGATTGCTCTACAAATATCACGGGTGTTGTCATATTCACAAACATTGTGATCTTTTGTAGTACTTGATCGGTAGTTTATTTACTCTCTTGGGAGTCATAAGCCATTAATTCGGTAACGCGGAGATTTTCCGCGTTCAGGGGATTAGCGTTGATACATGGTTTGTGCCGGCCAATCCCCTCATGTTTAATTACGAAAGTTGATTAAATTTGCAAATTAGGAATTAGCTAAAGTAAAAATGCTTAATGACTTTCAATGTTGTATCATAGTATCTTTAATGTACATAGCAAGTTTCGTCAAATTTGGTCTAGTCAATACAGATAAATATCCCTAATTAGGAAAGTTCACTAAATATGCAAATTAGGAATTGGCTGAAGTAAAAAAGTTGAATGACTTTCAATAATGTTGTTTTACAGTATCTTCAATATATGTAGCAAGATTCATCAACTTCGGTCGAGTCAATTCAGATATATATCCCTAATTAGTGAAGTTCATTGTATATGTAAATAAGGAATTGGCTGATGTAAAACTGCTTAATGATTTTCAATAATGTTATATCATAGTATCTTCAATATACATAGAAAGTTTCATCAACTTTGGTCAAGTCAATTCATATATATATATATATATATATATATATATATATATATATATATATATATATATATATATATATATATATATATATATATATATATATAATTAGGAAAGTTTATTAAATATGCAAATAAGGAATTGGCTAAGGTAATGATGCTCAATGACTTTAAACAATGTTATATCATAGTATCTTTAATATATATAGCAAGTTTAATCAATTTTGGTCAAGTCAATTCAAATAAATACCCCTAATTTAAAAGTTCATGAAATATGTAAATTAAGAGTTTGATGAAGTCAAAATGCTGAATGACTTTCAATAATGTTAAATCATAGGCATTGATGTTCAGAACAGAATTTGCCTCGTTTGTGAAAAGCAAAGTGTTTCAGTCCAAGAAGATGAGATTCACTTTCTTGCGTTTTGTCCACTTTATACAACACTTCGAAGGGATTTACTACCTTTTTATTTATATAACAATCCGACTAGAGAAAAAGTCGTATCTTTACTTTCAACAGAGAATCCTAACATTATATTTAATTTGTCAATCTTTATATATAAGGCAATGTTTGTGAGAGAAAATTATTTGAAGTCATTGTAAGTCATTGTCAACAGGAGTAGTGTTGTGTGTACATTTAATGAATTTAAGCATCACGTGTCCACATTTTCTTTCTTATATAACTTGTATATTTTCAGTTTGATGGGCGGTGGCCCTTTACATGAATAAAACTTCATTCGACATTGGACATAAATCATAGTATCTTCAACTTAGATGCCATGTTTTGTCAAGTTTGATCAAGTAAAATCAGATATATATCCCTAATTAGAAAGTTCATTAAATATGCAAATTATACATTATCTTTTATGTTACCCCTTAATATCTTTCACAGCTGATATATCTTGATGTGATCAACATTTGTAGCAAATCTCATCAAATTGTGCGCTGTCGTTGTCAATATATATCCGTTTTTTCCAAAATCATTAATTATGCAAATGAGCAAAAAGTAAGCAAGCCACACCCACCAAAAACTTAGTAGTTTTTGCCATTTCCAAACTGAATCTATTTACCAAATTTGATTCCGATCTGATGAGCCGTTTTTTAGATATCGAGCACACAGACAGACAGACCCACAAACAGGCAGACAGACACACAGACACACAGACAGACAGACATCGCTGCGACATATGCTCACGTGTGTGAACACGTGAGCAAAAAACTGCCTATATTTTAGTCATTAAGAAAGGCACTTTTTCACAGAGAACCTTTGACACGAAAAAGCGAAAGCAAGGCTGAACTACGGACCAGACCCGTCGCTCCGCTGTGTGTTTGGTGTGCTATGCTAAAGCTAAGAGAATCGGCTGCCCGTTTCAGGCCTTAAAATTTAAATAATATCCAAAGAGCCGTACTGAAGCGTTTTTAGACAGAAATCTCTGATAGTTTGCGAAATATGGTGAGAAAACTGTTTGCACTGTGAGGTTAGAGCCAGCTCATCTTTTGACTCAGGCAGAGACAATGGCAACCCGTTACGTAACTAAGAATAATACAGGGTGTGACTTTGAGGAATGCAATGTTGAGCGGGTCAAACCCATCTTCCTGAAGCCTTTCGATGGAGTGCCCCGAGGGTACATAGTGCCTTGTTTGGGCTAAAATGATTTTTTGACATGCCTCTCTTACACAGCTTTCACTCAAAATATTTAGGTTTATTGGCAAACGATAATCAAATGCTTCATTTCCATCTTAGACGAAAATCCGTAAAAATAGATATATTTAAATTACCGTTAAGCGGGTTATCTTTTTTATGCCAAATTTTCCTAAAATCGCATTTCCTATGCAAAATACGAAATTTCAAAATTTTTACATCCAAAAGTTGATAAGTTGAAAATAGCTCCGGTTCACTTTAAGTCAAATGATGACTATGCGGCCCGCGACGTCATCGACGAGTTGCCGTTGAATTCTTTGGAGGGCGCGACGTTCGATATACGAGGCATGCAATAAAAAGTCACACTGCATTTACTTCTGAATAGTCGTCGTCTTCTCTGCTACTGTCTGCTTTGATTCACTTGAAGCGTGCTTACTTGCTTGTTAGGATAATAACACGGTTCAAACTAACATAGATTGAATCCGACTACCAAGATATCCATATTCAAGTCGGAGAACCCGTCACTGGAGTATATGGTTTATGTTAGAATCAGCTTTTGACAGTAAATAACACAAGAAATACTAACAATGGTGGAGTAACCGTTATTTTTTCAGAAGCTCCCGAGCCCAAGGTGGAAACAAATGTTCTGCAAATATGCACCGCCTGAGGTGAGCGTAGACGAGTTGAAATTCCTTACTAGCGGAGAAACGGTCCCAACTATATAGTATGTGACGACATTATTTTTCCCATCATGGAACTCTGTTATATTTTTGTTATACCCGTTTTTCAAATGAGCGCGGGAGTTCTAAATGGTAAAACCAATATTTCCTGTCTAGTAAGGCAAAAGCTACCACATATATAAAAATAACGCGGGGTAAACTTCCCCTTTAATTGTTATGTCAGAACCAAAAATTATCAGTTAAAATTCCTGCAGATATGATGAAGTGTCGCTAATAAGCATGAAACCCCTTCACAGGTATATCATAAGATTTTGATCAGTTTGTATTATATACAGAGTCAACTTGACAAAACCACGTCAATGACGTCAATTCTACATAAAGGTCAATGATCAGGTTCAGAATTGTGAATAATGAACGATAGTAATACCGACCGTGAGAAATCAAACAAGTAAACAATTGTTCTGGTGTTTACGATTTTCGCCATTGAAATAAACATTGGACATAAATATGTCATTACTAGGTAGAAGCACGAATTATGAGATGACAATTATGTATAAATAACCACTGTACATATAGCATACAGGAAATGTCTTTAAAAACCCAAGCACTTGACTAGAAGGGACAACACCTGCTGTATGTAACATCTTTGTATAAGATATAAACGGTGTTATCTTTGAAGACTTGAGCCTCCACGCTGCAGCTGCTTTGTATCTTCTGTATCTCTCGATGACCGTTCCTCGAAGGACGATGGTGAGCGGTAATAATGATCATCATCATCATCAACAACTTAATGGACGATCAACTTTCGGAACTTGATGTTGTCTGTAATACTGAAGGGTTCATTGGCAATCAATAGTGATATACGATAAGAATAGACCAGAATTCAGAGGTAATTACATTACTATATTTCACACAATACAGTGAGTTTCAATAGAGCCGTGTTGATCTTGACTAAATCTTGTGAATATTGTTGAGGGTAGCACACTGTAGATTAACTTTTTAGTATGACATTAGCTTTCGGAGACAACAGTCTCCTTCATCAGATGTACTTGTGGAATGGACAAAGTAGCAAAAGGCCAAATGCATTTGCCCTTTGCTTCTTGTCCATTCTACAAGTACATCTGATGAAGGAGACTGTTGTCTCCGAAAGCTAATGTCATACAATAGAGTGAGGGGTAGAGAGTATATTCTTGAATAGACAGGTGCTTGATTAAGGTCAAAAAATAAACCGGATAGAGTTATACGGCACAGTCAGTATATACACAGCTTTTTGTTCGAACAGGACAATGCACTCTGTAATGAATGACACTTGTTTAAACATAGAGGTCAGACATCAGCAGTTGCATGTTGAAGGCCTTGGTGCCACGTGCACGTGATGGCACTGAATGTGCATAATGAGTGGTAGATATTAATATGGTAAAAAACAATGTTATCTCATTTGTATGCAAACAACCTGAGTACATCTAAACATGTGAGTAAAGACTTAAATCGTATTGAGTAAAGACTTAAGTCGTAAATTCATATGCACGGGTCTTGCCATATTCCTTGGCATAATATACTATCCCACAACCCTCTTCGTGTAAAGGCAGGCATTGTATTCTTATTGGCATAACACTCCCTTTACACATCCCAAAATGCATTTCAGTTGTTCAAAAAGACCATATTATGGTTTCACTAAGGTATGCTGCCCAACCTACAAAACTTCATAATTTTCAGTACACTAGACGGCCTTATGAATTCTGCTACGTTTATGTAGCGGAGCTAAGGTAAACATTGCAGCATCTTACCTCATTCATCTAACCATCGTTTTCAGAGGTTAGAAGAAAACCAAGTGATTTTTACGATTGACTAAGTTTAAAGGTATTACAAGTTGAGAGTTCATGTCCGATGGTAAATTTTCTCAGTGCATTACACATAGGCAGCAAGGGAATCTGTGCCTCGTATTAAAATGTAGTCATCGTTTTGATCGAGTTTTGTTTGCGATCTGTATAAGCAAGTATGTTTGGGCAAGTGCTTCATGAACTCTACTGTGTGTGTGGAGGGGCCGCAGTCAGAATAATTGTAACAACTTAGTTTGGTAACTATACCATTGGTACCTTTCTTTAAGGGTAGGGGATTTGGCCGAACGGATGTGACTGTGATATCGTCGCTAGCTAGGTGAATGGATGCGGTGTGTTGTTAGTTCGAATACAGTTGAAAATGTACTGAATTCACTGAGCTGGAAAGTCAATGATTCTTTCCTAACTTCTGAATTTCGCCAACCTAGGAGGTGTGTACATCATCTGTTAAATGCTTATGTTCCAATGTCGTATTGGTATTTCGTAACAAAAGTTATGTAGATATAGTTTAAGGACGTAAAAGCATAATCACCATCAGTGAATAAAATGAAACAGTAAAAAACCTTTATGTTATAAGTAAATGTGAATATAAAATCACTGAATCTCTTCAATGGAACCTTCATGACAAAGTTTGAATAATTGCAACGAGTGATTAATGAATATAACAGTATTTTTAATGCCAGATATAATAAACATTACAGTACTAATTGCTATTTGTCATGAATTTTAAAAAGAATGAATGTGAACATCAGTAGAGTCCTGAAAAGAAATTCTTTAGCGGATCATTTCACAAAAACTTTCACTAAGATGGAAAATCTAAATACCTTTCCAAAAAGTTCAAAATTTAACATGCTAAGCCTTATGAAAAATTCACAAAATCCACATAAAATACAAATCAACTATCAACTAAACTACGAATGAAATAACTAAGTTCTATAATGAAATAACTAAGTTCTAGATATTTTATTTTGTTTTTACATTTTTTCAACTCTTTACATATTTTTTGACACTTCCAATTTTCATTTCAACTGTAGTAGTATTTCAACACATAACACAAGATTTTACACCAAAATACAGATGTAGTGCACACAGGGCTATCTGAGATTTTGTGGACACAAAAACATACATTCATAGACACAAATAGACAAGCTTGTAAGCATACCTACTTACCTACCTACATGCATGCATAATGCATATCGACCACACCCACCGATTTTTGTAGCATGGTTAGCATATGGAACAGTTCGAGTGTATGGGTGGCTTCATTAAATTTGGGAGTAATTCTTTAGATAGTGTGTAGGACATAAATTCATTCAATACGCAAATTACCATTAATTATAGTTTCTATGAAGGAGAGCATAGTTAACAGAGTATGAGAGACAAAGAACAAATAACGGAAGCCATGCTACACCGACCATCATATAAGCTACACAATTCTCACAGTCGAGCTGCCAGATATGTACTCTTCTTATTGGGCAAGAGCATCTTCAGGGGTACCTAAGAAAGAGTAGCTTTTGAATGAAAATCACAGCCTTGACACCGTGCAGTATAGCTAGGGTAGGGAAACGATAGTTGATGGAATAGAATCCGTAAGCTTGGTCATCTAAAACGATAGCTTTGAACATAAAACAAGATGGCTGACAGCAACAGCAGTGGTACCGGGGGTAAATATTTAACCCGTTTTCAACAAAAATTCATCATGTTGTGTTGTGTAAGACGCCGCATTCAGTGAGGTTCAGGTTCGATTACACTTCTGTAAAGTTTCTGCCCCATTTTACAAAACTTGCAGAGAAATCACTCAACAGGCTATCGTTACGTCCTATTCTAATACATGCACATGGATTAGAATGTATATGATATTGTAAAGACGTATTCGTTATTAATGTAGGCAATGTCTGTTTTCCAGAGTTAAGACTTCCCAAAACTTATCTGAAGCTGACTTTGAAATCTTGATGAGCCTTTACCAACTCTGGAACTTTACAGAAGTGTAATCGAACCTGAACCTCACTGAACATGGCCTCTTACACAACACAACGTGGTAATATTTTGTAGAAAACCGGTAAAATATTTACCGCCGTTACCACTGCTTTTGCTGCCAGCCATCTTGTTTTACGCCCTCGACATCAAAATATGTTCAAAGCTATCGTTTTAGTTGACCAAGCTTACGGATTCCATTCCAGCAGCTATCGTTTCCCCATCAAAGTTATCCTCCATGGTGTCAAGGCTGTCATTCTAATTCAAAAGCTACACCCTCTTAGGTACCCCTGATCCTAATGTATCACTTACAACAGCCACTCTATCAATTTCTTACCTACGATTTGCAGAAAATGACTTTTTACTTCTTACCATCAAGATTTTGAACAAATTGTTCATTTTCTGTGAGTACTCATGTGATATGACAGACTTCAACCATGTGAAAAACTTTTACCATAAACTTTGCAGACAAAGGAATTATCATTTATATGTTAACTGCTGTTAACTTAAACGTTTCGACTCGCAGTAAAACCCTTCCTAAACATATTGCAGTCAAATGGCTTTTAACTTGTATGTGTCCTGATGTGATCTTTGAAATTCTACTCTGTGTAAAACTCTTACCACATACTTTGCAGACAAAAGGAGTTTCATTAGTATGAGTCCTGGTGTGGATCTTTAGATAGCCACTCATTGCAAAAACCTTTCCACACATTTTGCAGACAAATGGCTGTTTAGTTGTATTAGTGTGTGCGAACATTTAGATGTCCACACTGTGCAACCTTTGACCACATACTTTGCAGACAAATTGCTTTTCTTCTTATGTGCCCTCAAGTGAACTTTTAGTCCTCCACTCGTTGAAAACCCCTTCCCACACACTTTGCAGACATATGGTTTTTCCTTTGTATGTGTCCTCATGTGAACTTTTAGATCTCCACTAGTTATAAAACCCTTCCCACACACTTTGCAGGCAAATGGCTTTTCCTTTGTATGTGTCCTGATGTGAACTTTGTTTTACGCCCTCGACATCAAAATATGTGTGAATTTCTTACCTACGATTTTGCAGAAAATGACTTTTTACCCTCAGTGTGGACATCTAAATGTTCGCACACACTAATACAACTAAACAGCCATTTGTCTGCAAAATGTGTGGAAAGGTTTTTGCAATGAGTGGCTAATTGTCCACGCTGTGCAAAACTCTTACAACATAGTTTGCAGACGAATGGTTTTTCATTTGTATGTGTCCTCAAGTGAACTTTTAGTCCTCCATTCGTTGAAAACCCCTTCCCACACACTTTGCAGACATATGGTTTTTCCTTTGTATGTGTCCTCATGTGAACTTTTAGATCTCCACTAGTTATAAAACCCTTTCCACACACTTTGCAGGCAAATGGCTTTTCCTTGTATGTGTCCTCATGTGAACTTTTACGTATCCACAATGTGCAAAACTCTTACCACAAACTTTGCAAATAAATGGCTTTTCCTTTGTATGTGTCCTGATGTGAACTTTTAACTGTCCACGCTGTGCAAAACTCTTACAACATAGTTTGCAGACGAATGGTTTTTCATTTGTATGTGTCCTCAAGTGAACTTTTAGTCCTCCACTCATTGAAAAACCCTTCCCACACACTTTGCAGACAAATGGCTTTTCCTTTGTATGTGTCCTCATGTGATCATTTAGGTGTCCATGCTGTGCAAAACTCTTACCACATTTTTTGCAGGCAAATGGCTTTTCCTTTGAATGTGTCCTCATGTGAACTTTTAGTCCTCCACTCCTTGCAAAACCCTTCCCACACACTTTGCAGACAAATGGCTTTTCTTTTGTATGTGTCCTCATGTGAAGTTTTAGTTTTCCACTCGCTGTAAAACCCTTCCCACACACTTTGCAGGCAAATGGCTTTTCCTTTGTATGTGTCCTCATGTGAACTTTTATGTACCCACAATATGCAAAACCCTTCCCACACAGTTTGCAGACAAATGGCTTTTCCTTTGTATGTGTCCTCATGTGAACTTTTAGGTGTCCATGCTGTGCAAAACTTTTACAACATATTTTGCAGATAAATGGCTTTTCCTTTGTATGTGTCCTCATGTGAACTTTTAGTTTTCCACTTGTTGCAAAACCCTTCTCACACACTTTGCAGACAAATGGTTTTTCATTTGTATGTGTCCTCATGTGAACATTTAGATCTCCACTCCTTGCAAAACCCTTCCCACACACTTTGCAGACAAACGGCTTTTCTTTTGTATGTGTCCTGATGTGAACCTTTAGCTGTCCATGCTGTGCAAAACTCTTACCACATATTTTGCAGACAAATGGCTTTTCATTTGTATGTGTCCTCATATGTAATTTTAGATTTCCAGTCTGTGAAAAACTATTCCCACACACTTTGCAGATAAATGGCTTTTCATTTGTATGTGTCCTGATGTGAATTTTTAGATGTCCACTGTGTGTAAAACCCTTCCCACACTTTGCAGATGAATGGTTTTTCTTTTGTATGAATCCTGATGTGAACTTTTAGATTTCCACTCCTTGTAAATCCCTTCCCACACACTTTGCAGATGAATGGCTTTTTATTTATATGTGTCCCCATGTGGACATTTAGATTTTCAGTCTGTGCAAAACCCTTACCACATACTTTGCAGATGAATTGCTTTTCATTTGTATGTGTCCCGGTGTGGATTTTTAGAGAGTTAGTGCTTTGATAGCCTTCACCGCATACTTTGCAGACAAACGGCTGTTCACAAATATGATTCAGTGTGAGGTATTTCATGGCTTCATTCTGTGTAAAACTCTTTCCACATTCTTCACAAACAAATGTCCTTTCTTCACCATCCAAATGACTTTCTTCATGTTCTCTCCGTGTAAAAGTCTTGTCATAAGCTTGAACGAGAGATTTTCCTGTTTCAACATAGGTTGCTGTCTGACTCATGTTTCGGCACATTGCTTCCCCTTATGGTTAATCTTGCTGACAAGACGCTACTGCAACAAATGTTTTGAATATTCTGAAGTATAAGAATAAATGGAATAAATGTGAAAGAAATATTACGTCCATGTGTAAATAGTATAAAGAATGAGACAGTTTTAAAGTGACATTAGCTGTAACTTTTGACTAATTTTTCATACCTCTGTTTCAATGTATCAACTACAGAATTTTACTATAATCCGATCATCATGACCAATGCCCTGAGTTCTGCTTGCCAACACAGCCTGTGAATGTCAAATGATCATTGTTATTGTTGATAAATGTATTCTAATCCGGACCTGAATATAAAACTTAAACAATAACAATGCAGATTATACTCATATAGGGTATATTAATGAGCTAAATGTTAGCAATTTCTCCATGGGTCCGGGATCAAACCAGAAACTGCGATGATACACAGTACAAACACAATTTTAACACGTCATTGACAATGACATAGTCCCAACTTGTAATAGGGGAGTATTAGTCTTGATGGGGCAGGGAAATGTGGTCATTAAGAAGTATCACTGGAGTGTATATGTTGAGATCTATGGGCACATAGGTTTATGTCGTTGTTCCCAATTTGAAACACATGAGGCATGTCTAAGTTATGGTTCTAAATCGGGAAAAAAGATCAGACCTATAGCTGTATTGGCCAGCCAAGAAATACATATGCGCATAATAATGAGGTACAAGGTGTGACATCTTAAGGTCTAATATCCTATCAGAATTGGAGGGTATAGAACTTGTGGTTACTGAGTTATGCATATATATGTATAATCAAGGTCAAAGGTCATAAGGTCACGTGACATTTTGAAATAAAATTGTATTGCTAATTAATCCCTATATGCCAAAAATCAGACCTCTAGCTCTATTCGCTTGCCCAGAATTAGATGTGTGCATAATTAATGAGGTAAAGCGTGTGTTGTCATAAGGTTTCCCACCCTACTAAATATAAAGGACATAGCTCTTGTGGTTACGTATTTATCGACACAAACGTATATTTCAGGTCAAAGGTCATCGAGGTCACATGACATTTGGTAAAAAAATTTCTATCCTATTGTTATCCCTATATACCCAAAAACAGACATCCAGCTCTATGGGCTTGCTCAGAATTAGATGTATGCATAATTAATGAGGTACAGTATGAAGCATCTTCAAGTCTCCCATCATACCATATATGAAGGGTTGTACCACTTGTGGTTACTGAGTTATGGACAAATATGTATATTTGAGGTCAAAGGTCACCGAGGTCATGTGACATTTTGTCAAAACAATTGTATTGCTAAGTTATCCCTATATACCAAAAATCAGATCTCTAGCTCTATTGACTCGCTCAAAATTAGATATGCGGATAATTAATGAGGTACAATATGTGGCGTCATAAGCTGTCCCATCATACCAAGGGTGTAGCACTTGTGGTTACTGAGTTATGGACAAATATGTATATTTGAGGTCAAAGGTCACTGAGGTCACGTGACATTTTGACAAAAAAAATAGTATTGCTAAGTTCTCCACACCAAAAATCAGACCTTGAGCTCTATTGGCTCGCTCAAAATTAGATATGTGCATAATTAATGAGGTACATTATGTGGCGTCATAAGCTGTCCCATCATACCATATATGAAGGGTGTAGCACTTGTGGTTACTGAGTTATGGACAAATATGTATATTTGAGGTCAAAGGTCCCCGAGGTCACGTGATATTTTGAAAAAAAAAGTATTGCTAAGTTATCCCTATATACCAAAAATCAGACCTCTAGCTCTATTGGCTCGCTCAAAATTAGATATGCGCATAATTAATGAGGTACAATATGTGGCGTCATAAGCTGTCCCATCATACTATATATGAAGGGTGTAGCACTTGTGGTTACTGAGTTATGGACAAATATGTATATTTGAGGTCAAAGGTCACCGAGGTCACGTGATATTTTGAAAAAAAAAAGTATTGCTAAGTTATCCCTATATACCAAAAATCAGACCTCTAGCTCTACTGGCCTGCTCAAAATTAGATATGTGCATAATTAATGAGGTACAATATGTGGCGTCATAAGCTGTCCCATCATACCATATATGAAGGGTGTAGCACTTTTGGTTACTGAGTTATGACAAATATATATATTTGAGGTCAAAGGTCACCAAGGTCATGTGACATTTTGTCAAAATATCTGAGATATCTGCGTGAACAGATGGACTCACAGATGGACTCACGGACGGACATGACCCAATCTATAAGCCCCCTGGACTTCATCAGTGGGGACTAAAAACTGTGTCACTGCATCCTTTTTGCAATATGAATACGATGAGAAACTAAATTTTTATTTTTCTTGGCCTTATACATGGGAGTCTATGGACTGCCTTATACATGGGAGTCTATGGAGACTGCCTTATACATGGGAGTCTATGGAGGTGAAAACTAAAAAGTCCTCTAACACGGCCAGAATTGATCGCATTGTGAAACAAATCGACGTGCATCTGTATGGGGTAGGGAACTATCCTTGTGCAAAGTTTGAAAGAAATTGAAATGGGCATGTCTGAGATATCTGCGTGAACGGACGGACGGACGGACGCACGCACGCACACACGGACATGACCAAACCTATAAGTCCCCCCGGACTAAAAATGACCAAAGTTACAGCTAATGGATCTTTAATGTTGAATAATTCATTATACAGACTATCTTGAAGTCATGCAAATTAGCCTGTCATACAAACAATGAATATATATATATATATATATATATATATATATATATATATATATATATATATATATATATATATATATATATATATATATATATATAATATATATAATATATACCGGGTGTGTATATATATGCAGGGCCTGAAAATTACGCTAGCCCGATGCCCGGGACAGACTAATTTCCGATACGGACTAGTACAAAAAAGACCCTTACTTGTCCGCAGGCAGACGGAAGATCAAGTTTCGTGTCGTCTGACTTTGTGCGTTATCACAGCTTGAAGTTCATGTAATTTGAATAGTATGATCAAATTGCTTGGCAACGCATGACCTTGCCGAGTCAAAACATACCGTAAAGCTGCGAG
The DNA here is from genome assembly GCF_041260155.1 of Ptychodera flava. Taxonomy (NCBI): domain Eukaryota; kingdom Metazoa; phylum Hemichordata; class Enteropneusta; family Ptychoderidae; genus Ptychodera; species Ptychodera flava. The sequence goes on from NW_027248409.1 coordinate 183,971, forward strand.
TGAAATAAAATCGGCGACATTTCTTTTCTAAACTTTGTATCAATCTGTATCAATTTGGGAAAATGCCGTATTTTGGCGGCAACGCATTGTTCGCCATACACTTGCTCAGAAGAGCATCGTCTCTAGCCAAAGGCGTCTCCATGATGAGTCTCTTCAGATTTGGAATTACCGTTACCCGTAAAGATGGCAGCAACGAAATCGGTCAAGAACTTTTCGATAACGGAAATAAGAGGAAGAAAACTGACGAGAAAGAGAGCCCACAGAGCGAGGAAAAACTTTCAAAAGATCGGAATATGACCGTGAGAAACGTGTACGTAAGTTTCAAAAACAGTGGGTGACGTCATGGCCATGGGTGACTTACGACGATGGCAACGAGACGATGTACTGTGCATATTGTCGAAAGTTTCCGCATATTTCTGACAAAAACAGTGCTTTAGTGAGAGGTACTTCAAGTTTTAGAATCGACGCGCTGAAATCGCACGATATCACAAATGAGCATTTGTCCTGTACTCGCCAATATTACCGACAACAAACTATAGAAATAACGGGCGACGCGCTGACCATTAACGTTTATTTGTGGGCAAGGGCGAGAGGAAAGCCAAAAATTAACGGGCGAGGCTTGCCGAGCCCGTTAATTTGGCTTTCCTCGAGCCCGCGCCCACAAATAAACGTTAATGGTCAGAGCGGAGTCTGTTATTTCCATTTATTATCTGCGAACCCAAGAAAACCGTCAAAATTTCCGAAAATTTCAGGAGGCGAACGACAACTGGGCCCCAAAAACTGAGCAATACGCGACGAACAGTCACGCGCGCTGTAAAAATTTGGCAAATCCTGAGATGTTTTCAGAAAAAAGTATCTCAACTTGACCTACAAGTGCTCCCTTTCATTTTGTGATTGATTATGATTTACGTTTGAGCTGTAAAGTTACAATACTTTGAGTTGTTAATCTTATTATTCATATTCACGGGCATGTAAACAGACCATTACTGTGTATTTGTGGTCAGTCACGTGGTTCAGCTCGACAAATCAAAATGCGACTGGCAGGGCATGGTAATATAATGATACGCAGTCAACTTTCCGCTCGTCTGTGGAAGACGTTCAGTCTACGTGCAGTGTACTCGACACACCAATTGCCAAGTCGTTCGCGAAAATGGACGCACAACAGAAGGATAAATTGAGATATTTGTTCAATACTGCATATGCTGTCATAAAGGCCGGAAAGCCATTTTCAGATTTCGAGTTCTTGTGCCGTGTTCAACTCAAAAATGGTTTACCGCTCGGACACAATTACATAAATACGCACGGTTGCACAACGTTTATGAAGTCTATCGCCGATAATTTGAAACGGCGGATTTCTGGAGAGATTAAAGACGCAAATTTCGTCAGTGCACTAGCTGATGGTAGCACCGATAGATCCGTTGTTGAGCAAGAAATAACGTACATTCGTTATGTAGGAAAAGAGAAATTGCCAATAACACGACAAGTCAGCGTTGTCCAAGTGGAGAATGCGCAGTCTCAGGGAGTGTTCGATGCGTTGGTGACAGGCCTCGCGGAAGTCGATCTGAATATGCAGGACCTTCACCCCGACAGCGGAAAGACGCCATCCCTTGTCTGCGCTAATTTTGACGGCGCGTCCGTAAATATGGGGAAGAAAACTGGAGTTGTTACCAAAATCAAAGGAATAATACCGTCGGTAGTTGGAATTCACTGTGTTGCTCATAAACTCGAGCTTTCCATTTTAGATGCATCTAAACGTCTGAAAATAATGACAGACTTTGAAGAAATACTGAAGGGCATTTTTTCTTTCTATCATTTTTCGCCGAAACGTCGCCGAGAACTAGCCGAGATCTCGAGAATCTTTGAGACAGATTTAGCGCACTTCTCGTCTGTCAAACAAGTTCGCTGGCTAGCGAGTAAAGAAAGGGCCGTCAAAGCCATATCTCGAAATCTGAGATCAGTTGTACTTTATCTACAACACAACGCCACTGCCGGAAACCGTGCTGATGATGCAAACCGTGGAAAGGGGTTTTTGAAAGGAATTACTTCTATCCGGTTTCTGAAGATGATGTTCTTTCTGCTTGACTACCTACCCATTGTATCAGATCTATCTAGAGCATTTCAACTTGAAGATTTGCTCATAACTGAACTTCCTGATAAACTTGAACAAACTGTAGTCAGATTAAATGCTCTGAAATCTGTTGCTGGGAATAACATGCAGTTTTTCTTGCAAAATTACAATGTTGATGATCGAAAGTTTGGTGAAATAGAAATCAGTGGTCAAGCATTGACACCTGAGTACACAGTGTCTGAGTATACAGATTTGATTGATAATACTGTAAACTATATCAGTGACCGATTTGATAACTTGAATGAGCCACCACTGAAACAACTTCAGTGTCTAAATTTCCACAACTGGCCACTGGGTACTGAGGAAATATATGTTTATGGAAATGATGATATGCATGATTTGATGTATGATACTTGTGTATCTTCATACTTCACAGAGTTTGAAAGAGATTCTGTTTGTAAAGATTGGTTGGCCCTCAAATTATACTGCAGGAGGTTCAGAGCCAACTCTCTTCTCAGTGTTTATTCACTTACAGTACTACAGTCAGTCAGCATAGTGGGTGACCCCATGAAAAAGCTGCTTGATTATATGTTTACTATCTCCCCCAGTACCAGTGCATGTGAGAGGGGTTTCTCTAAAGTCAATGTGATCAAGACAGAATTAAGAACCACCATGAATCAAGAGAATTTTCAAAACAACTTTTTGTAATGTCAGAAGGCCAGATCTTGAATCCTTCAATCCTGATGCTGCAATAGCAAGGTGGCTAGTGAGTTGTGAGAGGTCCAGACATGTAGAGGGTCACAAATTGCCTGGCCCACGTGTTAATACACAGCCAGATTTTGAATTTGAAAAATCTGCAAAGTGAACCAACACCTTTATTGAAGCTTATATGACATGATAGACATATAAACATGTATAAACATGTGTCAGTTGTGTTATACTGCAATAAATCAAAGATATATTTCTGTGATACTACTTGGTAAGAGCATAATTATTTTTTATACCCACCCGGTAGAAAATTTCAGGGCAAGTGAGTTTTTGCTACGGACAAGTAGGAAAATAGTGGCTACTTGTCCTGGGACAAGTGGATAAAAATTAAATTTTTCAGGCCCTGATATATATATATATATATATATATATATATATATATATATATATATATATATATATATATATATATATATATATATTTTTTTTTTATTTTTTTTTTCTTTGGGAAATTCTTGGTGGGAAAAAAGGAAAACTGAAATTACAAAATGTACTATTTGAATCCTCTCTCCGAGAAAAAAAAAGTGATAAGTAGGCTGTCATTTTGTATAATGCTAATTAACTCCCATTACTCAAAGCTGACTTAGAACTACGTACAATATTTTCTTTTTGCTGAGTTTGACAAACAAATGTCACTTACAAAAATAAAAGGTTAAGAAGACAAATATGGGTTAACCCCCACCAGATATAGGTCACTTGCATCATTATGAGGACATTAAATATATGTGTGTCAGAGAGGCATCGAGTTCAAATAAATTTCATTTTAACTGTCCACTGTTGACCCTGCAACAAAGTTAGAATCTTCCTCCTCCTCAGTGTAAAGTGATCGAGTGAAAATGGTTCTGAGAATAACGATACAACTTCAGCTTAAAGGTAAAGTTCACCAAGGCTGATTTTTACAGTGTGCAAGTTTTTGGGTCCCATATCCTGGAAAAGCCAACAATTTCTTTTCCGAAAACGGACAAAAGTAGTGCGGGGAAGTTGCACTTAAAGGGACATTATTGCTATCTTTTGACCTTTTTTCACTAACATTGCTGCAAATGAGCAGTTGCTGGTTTTGTTTCACCAATTGAAAGATGTCTAGAAACGGTCGATTACTGCCATCCATTTGCCTACACTGTATAGAACAAGTCATCGTTGATGACACAGTCCCCGCTTGTCCATTTTGTTATAATCTTCTTTGGTGTCTTGGTAGCTGTGGTCTAGGTAGCTGTGGAATGACATTGATGCAACGGGTGCATCAGGCCTGTGCCTTGTATAATAAAGTAATCTGAGGAACGGTCAATAAAATTGACCCATCTCTGCCGGTAATGACCATTGAAGGAACGTTTGATTACATCACACATAACGATGCCCTTACTGCCTCTAGTGTCATGATGGCACATACCGTATTATGCACATGGTTTGGTGGAATTTAAGAAATGGTATGGGATCGGGTATGTTGTTGTAATCAGCCATTTCTGATCATATAATGAAACAAATTAATGTGCACAAGAATGCAGCCATATCACGTTTAAACAAAATCAGTCCATCGAAGGACAGTGACCTATGTTTATGTTTCAAAAACATAAAAAATAGTGACAATGTCACTGGTCGCTCCCATATAGTTATCAAAACAAGCTAAAATCAAGCTAAAAGATTTTTTTATCACAAATAGAAACAATTCCCCCAATAAAATAAAATTATACAAATTTCACCAGAATTTGATCAAATCTTACTGACGTCACCCGTAAAAACCTCTACACTAAGTTTCAACTCAATCGGACGTGTGGTTTCAGAGTTAAAAAAATTTTTGATCAAAAATGAAAAAATAGCCAAAAATGCAAATATGCAAATTTCACCACGATTTGCCCAGATTTGAGAAAGGTCACTCCTATGCACTTCCATACCAAGTTTCAAATCAATCAGACTTGTGGTTTCAGAGAAGAAGATTTTTTGACCAAAAATGGGAGAAAATTACAAAAAAATTCATGAAAAATAGCAAGTCCAAGATACTGACCCAAGATGTGCACAATCATTTCAGGTCAGCCCAAAGTACTTACACGCTAATTTTTCATCTAATCTGCCCAGTGGCTATTGAGATTTTCAATAAAATGTAAACTTGTAAACATATATATACATATGGCTATGGGAGCTAACAAACGACCCAATGGTCGACAGAGCTCTGCTGTGTTATGAAGAGAGCAACGTTTTGTGACATATGTATTGATGAAGAAGGTTGAGATCTTTGATAGCTCATTTCAGGATGGCCTGACCTAAAATGGCAAAATTAGCTGCAAAAATACAAAATTGATGATTTCATCATAATTATGTATAAAAATGTATACCAAATATCAAAGCTATCACATGAGTAACTTTTGAGAAACAAATATTTTGACCAAAAACGGCAAAAACTGACCCAAAAATACAAAAATTGAAGATTTCATCAAATTTCACTATATCACACTAAGAGAACCCCCAGGAACCTGTATACCAAATATCAAAGGCATCAGACAAGTAGTTTTTGAGAAACACATTTTTTGACCAAAAATGGCAAAAAATTGCACCAAAAATACAAAATTGCAGATTTTATCATATATTCTGTATGTCATATTAAGTTTATCTGTAGGAACCTGTATACCAAATATCAAAGCTGTCAGACGAGCGGTTTTGATGAAATAAATTTTGGACCAAAAATGACAAAAAATTCCTTAAAAATACAGATTTGCTTATTTCATCACAATTTGAACAAATCCAAGTTGGGCTATCCCTAGGGACCTGTATACCAAATATCAAAGCTGTCAGACGAGCGGTTTTGATGAAATAAATTTTTGACCAAAAATGACAAAAAAATTCCTTAAAAATACAGATTGGCTTATTTCATTACAATTTGAACAAATCCAAGTTGGGCTATCCCTAGGGACCTGTATACCAAATATCAAAGCTGTCAGACGAGCGCTTTTGATGAAATAAATTTTTGACCAAAAATGACAAAAAAATTCCTTAAAAATACAGATTTGCTTATTTCATCACAATTTGAACAAATCCAAGTTGGGCTATCCCTAGGGACCTGTATACCAAATATCAAAGCTGTCAGACAAGCGGTTTTGATGAAATAAATTTGTTGACCAAAAATGACAAAAAATTCCTTAAAATACAGATTTGCATATTTCATCACAATTTGAACAAATCCAAGTTGGGTTATCCCTAGAGACCTGTATAGCAAATATCAAAGCTGTCTGACCAGCGGTTATGAAGAAGGAGATTTTTTACCAAAACGCCTTTTTTGGCACTTATTTGCATATTTTTGGCAATGACAACTTCATTTGAACAAAATCTCATCTACAGCCCATCATCCATGTACACACCAAATATCAAGATGAAATGTGCAGCGGTTTTGGAGTTTTTGATGTTGACGGACAGACATACAGACATACAGACATACAGACATACATACATACAGACATTTTCCTAGCCTATAAGAATAGCTTCCATTGCCATATATACATATGGCTATGGGAGCTAAAAAATCACACCAAAATTGAAATCAAATGGCTGTCTATTGACCATATTGATCATAGCACAAAATTAGTAGACATGCATATGTATGCCATGGTACTTTATCTTGTACCAAGTCTCAACAACATTGGATAAGGAATATTTGCATATGATTAAGCCTCAAAGACATGAAGATATCCAAAAATGACCATCTGGCAGCGATATTGGGGAAAAATGACAATCTGGCAACCATATTGGAATATGTCACAAAGTACATTGACATGTAATATGTATGCCATAGTGCATGATCTTTGTGTCTAGTTTGGACAAAATCGGTGTAATGACCTTTGAATTAAGCTTCAAAGACATACAAAATTCCATCAAAATGGTAGTTCTGCAGCCATATTGGCTCCTATCACAAGGTTAATTGATCTATGCATATGTATGCCATAGTGCTTTGCCTTTGTGCCATGTTTGAACAAAATCGATTCAAGGATGTTTGAGTTATGGTTCAAAGACATGAAAAAATCGCAAACAAAATGGCCGCCTCATGCCCATATGGGATCATATCGCAATATAATGCGACATGCATATGTAGGCCATAGTGTTATGCCTTTGAGCCAAGTTTGAACAGAATCGGTTCAAGGATGTTTGAGTTAATGGTTCAAAGACATGAAAAATCGCAAACAAAATGGCCGTCTCACGCCCATATTAGATCGTATCAGATTATAATTCAACATGCATATGTTGGCCATAGTGTTATGCTCTTTGTGCCAAGTTTTAACAGAATCGGTTCTAGGATGTCTGAGTTATGGTTCAAAGACACGAAAAATTGCAAACAAAATGGCCGCCTCACGCCCATATTGGATTGTATCGAGAAATAATTTGACATGCATATGTAGGCCATGGTGTTTTGCCTTTGCGCCAAGTTTGAACAGAATCTGTTCAAGGATGTTTGAGTTATGGTTCAAAGACATGAAAAATTGCAAACAAAATGGCCGTCTCACGCCCATATTGGATCTTATCGGACTATAATTCAACATGCATATGTTGGCCATAGTGTTATGCCTTTGTGCCAAGTTTTAACAGAATCGGTTCAAGGATGTCTGAGTTATGGTTCAAAGACACGAAAAATTGCAAACAAAATGGCCGCCTCACGCCCATATTGGATTGTATCGCAATATAATTCGACATGCATATGTAGGCCATAGTGTTATGCCTTTGTGCCAAGTTTGAACAGAATCAGTTCAAGGATGTTTGAATTATGGTTCAAAGACAAGAAAAATTGCAAACAAATTGGCCGCCTCACACCCATATTGGATTGTATCGCAATATAATTCGACATGCATATGTAGGCCATAGTGTTATGCCTTTGTGCCAAGTTTGAACAGAATCACTTCAAGGATGTTTGAATTATGGTTCAAAGACATGAAAAATTGCAAAAATATTGCCACCTTGTGGCCATATTGAATCATATCGCACAATAAATCGATGTGCATCTGTAGGTCATAGTGCTATGCCTATGTGCCAAGTTTGAACAAAATTGGTTCAGCAGTGTCTGAGAAACAGCTCCGGACGGACGGACGCACGGACGGACGGACACACGGACGGACAGGACCCAATCTATAAGTCCCCGCCGGACTTCGGGACTAAAAATCTTGTGTCGGGGGTGAAGGCAGGGCTCGTTAAAACCCAAAAGTTGATAAGTGTTGACCTGCGATCACACTATAGTGCTAAGCACTGTAATCATCCTAGTGTGAAAAAATACATAAAGTGAAAGATCTGGAGCGCAGTGTTGCAGTTTTTTCACTCCTGCTGATACTGTTTACTCCAGTTAAATTTTGACAGTAAGCTTTTCATGCAGACCTTGACGACCAATCCAGCTCTTGGATATACCATTTTTTGGTGCAACAGAGCACATTTTTGTAATGGGCATTTCAAACGCCTACCACAAGCTGCAACAGTCCTGAAGCCGAGGAGAGGCCCTAATGGCGGAATTGTTTTCGTCTCATTTGCACCTCCATTTACACTTGCCCAAAGCCTGTCGACATAGAAATGTCAGAAAAGAGAACAATGTAGGAATAAACTTCAGCAAACTGTCACGTTTGTGTTGAGGTGATTACGAAATTGATACGTTGTAAGGTGAACGCCAGTAACTGCATGCAAGCTGCATACGCCTGAGAAGAGCAAATGTCAGAGCGACTACTTCTGAGTCCTGTACTCAAACTACCATTCAGTTTCACTTCCATGGTCTGAAGGTAGTCGACCGCAAGTCACTACATGGTTACAAAGCATGCACTGGTCCGGAATAGTGCTGGTCATGTGGATTCACGGACAACGGCCGTTGAAATTATATCGAATGGGCCTTTGAGCTGGAAACGCTTTGACATCAGCTTGCAAGCTTGTAATCGACTGGCACCATCCTCCGGTCAGTAACTAGACGTGCAGAACAGCGAGAATACGCCGTACGATACTGTTTAACTCCAGAGAAAATACTCATATACTGAGAATGTCTTATTGGTTGTAAAGCACGTCTAAAATGGTCCTGTTTCAAACTGACCTAAGATTTTTCTCCTAGACAGATGTATCAGCAGCAGTGATTAGTGTTTGCAGTCCTATAAGGTTTCCTTACAGCTCACTGATTGGTTGGACCCCTTTTTAGGTCTCGTTATCATGTAGTGATCACCTCAGGGCACTGTGATTGGTTGCCTTGTGCCCTTGTGTCAATATCTAACATATCGGCTGTTCACCAATAGATTTGTGAACAATGCAGGGCTCGAAAATTTTTTTAAAAATTCACTTGCCATACGGCAAGTGAATTTTTAATTTCACTTGTCCGGAAGAAAAATTCACTTGGCTTGAATTTCAGATGATTTAAGGAGTAAATGCGTATGGTTTTATTCATGTCATTGTAAAGAAACAGTAGCTGTAACTTACTGATAAATTTGTGTCCTTATTCTGTGTATCAAAAATAATATCTTATGTAATGTATACATGCACAGTGTTTCAGCCAGCTTTTGCTAGCATTGGGACACAGTGACCCATACTAGGTCTTAATGGGGACAAATTAAATTTTGGGGGGGACATGTAATGTATTTCAATAAAACAACACCAGTACATTATCATTGTGTGTCATCGTGACCTGGTACCTTGTGTTAAATAGGCAAGTCAGGTAGGTGCACTAAGGGTAAGTATACAATAGGCCACCGGTGTTGTGTCAAATTGTGCCCATGTGAAACTTTCAGTATCATTTAGTTTACTGCTACCACATGGTATGTGCATAAACTGCAGGGTTCCCAATTAAAGTCACCAAAATGATTAACCAACTCATTAGCCCAATCAAAAATCTTGTAGCCACTTTGAGCAACTTTTAACAGTTTATGATCTCAAGTGTAGCAACAGCTTTCTTGGCATTCAGGAGTTCCTAATTTTACAAATCAAGATGTTTTGTACGTTGTTCATGATAGTTTTAACATTAAAGAAATATTTGTTTAGTTTTAATTACATTAATTATCTGTGTTCTTTATGACATTGAAGGGATTGAAATACCTTTTCATTTCTAGTGGTAAACTTTTGCCACAAGAAATAATTAGGTGGCAATTCTAAAAATCAGGTAGCAATGTGAAGTGTATAAGCTTATTAACACAGATACAGAATACTCCTGCAGCATTGAGTTAGTGTTCACAGTATGACAACTTATCATACATATACACCACAAGCTTCTTAAGTGGTTTTGTTAGCCACACAAATACAAATTTTCCATGCAGAAGAAAGCATTCGGTAGCATAGTGACAGTGTAGTATACAAGTATCGTGGAGTTGTGTCATAGTTGTGATCAAGCAGGCTCAATAGCATCTTCAGTATAAGTATTTTTCTTGAGACAAAAAGGGTCAGGTCAAAATCCTTTGAAACAAGACACAATGATATTGTTCTATTCATTTCCCAATGTTTTAAAGAGTAATGATAATGTAATGATAACATTGTAGCCCAGGAACATTTTCATTTGATATTTTGATATCATCAAGAAATGTCTAGTGATGTTCACTATTACATCATTAAACTGGAGGAATCTGCAGAAATATTAATGTGATGATTTGAAATGGATATGCTTACTGCAACTACTGTTGACAATTTCCCTTTGCCACAACTGTTAATAAAATTTAATTTAAAACTGACAGTCAAGCTAAATGCCATCAAATTGGAAAGCACCAAGAAATTACCTTTTATCATAAGATTGTACCTATTAGACCTCCCTAGGTGGTTTCTTTTGAACCATAATTGTGTACTTAAGGGGTTTTCATTCATGACATCACATAAGATGACCCAGATTTGACCTTTCAGAAAACCTCAAGTTTTTCTCCTTTCCCTTGTGTCTGACTCTGTTTGTGAAAGTTTCCTTTGAAATAATGGTTTTTACGATCAGACTGAGTAATTGCAGGCCAAACTTTGATTCAAGCAAAGTAGACAAAACTTGGACTAAAAAGGACGACCGGTACGCGGGACTCACAGAGGCAAAGCCAGGCCTCAGTGTATTCATGGTCGTCCATGATGTATTGTAGCACGGTCCGTCCATGAGGGAGTGAGAGGGACCGTGATTGTAGTGTCGAACAGCAACAATGTTTGCTTCACGTACCAGGGAATTTGTAACTTTGTAGAAAGGAGAGTAAAATGTTTCAATACACTTTGTAGGAAGGAGGGTAATTGTTTCAACACCTTACAACTTATTGTAAGCTGTAGTTTTCTGTTGAGGAGGCATCGTGACATGATTTCATGAAAAGAAAAAAAAAAAAACATAAGATCGTGCAAAGACGTCAATATTTTGCCATTTTGCAACCAAGCAGAACAGAGCTATTTTATCGGGCGGCCATATCGAAAGCGGTACACTCAAAGAACTAGAGAGTGGCAGCGCGTACGTACAGTGGCCTCATTGAAATTCACTTGTCCGTCGGGCTGGGAGAATGTTGTTTTCACTTGCCCGGACTCAAAATTCACTTGTCACGGGTTGTCGGGCGGCGAGAATTTTCGAGCCCTGCCAATGTTACGTTAAGACTTATGCAGTATAACAGACCGTTTTCAATATCCGAGCATGCCGACATCATACTCTGCATAACACTATACCAGTTTGCACTTACAAATCAAGCGCTCTGATTGATTCGGATACGACAAAGACCCATTGTTTTTATTTGTGATGTACGGTACCACATTTTGACCACTAAAGATGGTACGCTGCTAGCTAGTATTTCTTCAGTATCGGGAGACCGGAGAGCTTTTACATTTGTTCACTTTTTTCTTGGGAGAAAAACAATTAGTGTCAATTGGGCATATATTTCACGCTGTATGTACATGAAGTGGTGACCTGCGATATGTGTGTTCACGAATTCAACATGTGCTGTCCGGTAAGGGACTGGAAAAATTTACAGATGTGCATAATCAGTGAGGTACAGGATGATTTGAGGGTCGAAGGTCGGTGTCCCATACCAGTCACAGTTCGATAGACACCAGCCGTCTTTGACCCTTACGTAGGATAAAACCATAGCCACAGTTTAGTTGCACAGGGGGATAGGGCAGGTCAAAGGTCATAAATTCTTAAAAATAATATTGTAAAAATCTTCTAGATATTTGAAATATAGTAACCTTACCATATGGTCTACAAAATTAATGTACAGAATTTTGATTGATCAATTTTTAATGTTACAATTTTACGCGGTGTGATTTTGAAAAATACTGGCCCTCCCTCCCTATAATTTCTCTCGAGTCCCATTCTGCGTATGCCCCTTGATGTAGAATTCGTAAACACTCATTCGCTGGTCACCAGTTCATGCATTTAGAAGGTGGCGTTGAAGCCCGAATGTTGATTTATCCATGAAAATGAATCAATGAATTAAATTGGAGTGAAAATGCACCTTTTTCTAGCTTAACATGCTAATCGTGCATCGTGAACTTTGGCTCGCGGCACGTGGCTCGTGGCGCTTGAATTAGGCTCGCCGTCTTTGCCGTCTATATTTTGTACTTTGATCCCATTTCGATGGACATGGCTCCGTTTTGGTCGGTTTGGCTCACAGTACAGATTTAAACAAGAGATTCATGCTCACAGTCGCTAGTGTTTTGTTACAAGGCGAAGGCCGCTGTGATCACGAGAGAGAGGAAGTTTGGGAGCAAAATAGCTGTCGTGAGTTAGGAGACGGATTTTCCTTTCAAAAAGGCACATTTCACTCAATAAAGCAGCATCGATGGCTACCAATACATCTCTAAATTCATACCTGCTATCCTTTTTGCGTCCAAATTGATCTGCTGTGCATTTCGGGGTACGAATTCCGAGGTGACCCTTTCTGACAACAGCTGTTGTGCAATGACTGGCCCGATCAGAGTAATGTAGTTGTACCGTTTTTATTCCCTGCCGATCTTATTCCTGCACATGCGCAAAATTCCTAGATTTGCAGCTATAGCTGTAGATTTCGGTTCTGTTGCCGATTTCGACAGTCGTCAAGAAACCAGAGCTATAGTCACTCTTGTCTATGCAGTGATCTACAGGTAGCAATGTTGAATTACTACATTCTTGGATATATGTTATACTTTTAAGAAGTAAAAAGGGTTTCAAAGGGTGAAATCGGTCCATAACTATCGATTTTTTTCAATGACTTTATACATGATACATTTTCTCATTGGATGTATACTTATGCAGGGCATTTGTGTTGACATTTTTACTAGACAAAGTTTTTTTTTCCACAATGTCGGCGTTATCTGAGTCGGGGAGACAGACGTACCAGAAAAATCCCCCATTCTTCGACGCCTGATTCAGTTGTGTGCGGGCGCTCCGGCGCACTGCGACCTAGCCTTCACTACGACTGAAGAACACCAACGTAAAGTTGTAGTCATCCTCATCCTCACCCTCAGCCTCAGGTGACCTTTCTAGATAACGCTGAAAATGACTTTACTCAGCGTCAGCTTCAGCGTCGTATCCGAAGGTTGCCGAAGTACCCGATGACGGATGATAAATGATAAAATTCGCCCAAGACTTAAGAAAATAAGAACTCCATTCTTTCTCAACTTTCTTTTGAATTGAAAACTGGTTCGCAGGTAATATTTTATCATTAGAATATCTCATACAGACTAGTTTATTGGAAATGTTCGTAATTTTCAGTCCATGGATCTCATGGATGTGTTTGCTGGTATCCTCTCAACTCTCGCACTAAGATTTTCCAAAATTTGGTGCAACAAAGGAAAAGTGGTCCGAAATGTGTAAAAATCGCCACCATGACAGGCGATATAAAAGCCCTAATTATTCAAAGGACATATAAAACAATTAACTGGTATAACTATGACTTGAGGCCTGAAAAGTCAAGATATTAAATATACAACCTTTGAACTTTAAGGAAATTAAGGGCTAAGAATGTTGCGTTATAACTACATCGTGAGAAACGTATATTAGTGGAGAGGTTACTAAATATTTAAGCAATAAAGCACACCTAGCGATGGTATACCACGAGATTTTGACCAGTTCACGACATATATGCACGAGCGATAGCGAGTGCATATATGATGTGAAATGGTCAAAATCGAGTGCTATACCGTCGCTGGGTGTGATTTATTGCTATTATATCATAACAGTATATTGAAATTCTGGCATGGGACGTCATAAAAGGACTTTTCCTCAAGCCAAGAGCCTGTGTGCATGCCAGCCGTGGTATATCGCCAATATACCACGGTTCTTGTCGCGTCTCGGCCACTGTATTTGCACCATCAATATACTGGTATGATATAATATGAAATACGTACTATAATGTCCAATCCATGCCAAAATTACTACTTTGATTTTACAACACGACATGCCATTCCGAATTCTATTTTACAATTCAACATGCTCTTCTGAATTTCATTTGACAACACAACATGCCATTCCGAATTCTATTTTACAATTCAACATGCTGTTCTGAATTTCATTTGACAACACGACATGCCATTCCAAATTCTATTTCACAAGTCAACATGCTCTTCTGAATTTCATTTGACAACACAACATGCCATTCCAAATTCTATTTCACAAGTCAACATGCTCTTCTGCATTTCATTTGACAACACAACATGCATTCCAAATTCTATTTCACAAGTCAACATGCTCTTCTGAATTTCATTTGACAACACAACGTGCCATTCCAAATTCTATTTCACAAGTCAACATGCTCTTCTGAATTTCATTTGACAACACAACATGCCATTCCAAATTCTATTTCACAAGTCAACATGCTCTTCTGAATTTCATTTGACAACACAACATGCCATTCCAAATTCTATTTCACAAGTCAACATGCTCTTCTGAATTTCATTTGACAACACAACGTGCCATTCCAAATTCTATTTCACAAGTCAACATGCTCTTCTGAATTTCATTTGACAACACAACGTGCCATTCCAAATTCTATTTCACAAGTCAACATGCTCTTCTGAATTTCATTTGACAACACAACATGCCATTCCAAATTCTATTTTACAATTCAACATGCTCTTCTGAATTTCATTTGACAACACAACATGCCATTCCAAATTCTATTTTACATTTCAACATGCTCTTCTAAATTTCATTTGACAATCGAATGCCATTCCAAATTCTATTCACAAGTCAACATGCTCTTCTGAATTTCATTTGACAACACAACATGCCATTCCAAATTCTATTTCACAAGTCAACATGCTCTTCTGAATTTCATTTGACAACACGACATGCCATTCCAAATTCTATTTCACAAGTCAACATGCTCTTCTGAATTTCATTTGACAACACAACATGCCATTCCAAATCTATTTACAATTCAACATGCCCTTCTGAATTTCATTTGACAATACGATAGCCATTCCAAATTCTATTTTACAATTCAACATGCTCTTCTGAATTTCATTCGACAACACATCATGCCATTCCGAATCCTATTTTACAATTCAACATCCCATTCTAGACCTAGCTCTGCGGAGCAGGGCATTGTTACAGACTATCGAACAAGATTCAAAATGGCGGACGCGAAATGTTCCCCTCGCACAGAGAGAGAAATGCGAACTTTGCATAAGTCTAAAAACGCAGCTTAGCACATTGTGTATCTAAACAAGATGAGCGTGCTCGAAAACTAGGATCTATCACGATTTTAAATTAAAAATTGGCTGTTTTTGGAAAAGAAACTGCGCGTTAAAATCAGCAGTTTTGTCTATGGTGCACCGTGGGAGGCTTATTGTGTGCGCGGCTCGTGTGAAAGACCAGGCAAAATTCACCCTCCATCATAAGTATCCGCTGACCTCCCTCCGAGCTCAGACATTATCTCCGTTCTGTGACGGAGCAGGTCGTACAATTTTCATAGTTCATTGGGCATGCTAAGTAGACATTGCCAATATAATCTACAAGATTTTTTCGCTTTACCTTGTAAAAGAACCTTGTTTTACGGGGTACCAGTCAACTCGCACTTTTTCCAACCCGCCCAGAACCAACTCGCCCAATTCCAACTCGCCCGTTGTTTTGAGATAGGGTGTTGTAGATTCCATGTACAATAACCCGATGGCCCGAGGCCAGCTATTTTCATGTCATGCCAGGCCAGCAACTCGTGAAAGACGTTCCTGCTGTTCCTAAAGAAGTGAGCCAGTACGCAGTAACTATCCCTATACGTAAAGAAGCCGAACGAACTTTATTCTTTCAAGAGATTTGCAAAACGTGAAATTCGCAAATTAAAAGTTTTCCGTGTTGGAAAATATTTCAAGCACCTGTGATTCTCTATGTAAGAAATATTTGTTGTTAGAAATAAAACGTTTTATGCGTACCAGTTGCTGCGAAAACGAGTCCTGCCACTCTTTGATATGTTCTTCCACTCCAATGACCATGCTACCCGAGTGGCAAAGGCTACCGATTCGCAGCAAGCGTACCAGTAGCTCTGCATGGCAGGGCTGTGTGTTTACCGGCGTTATACGGCCTCCGTATAATGCCGGTAAACACACAGCCCTGCCATGCAGACCTAGCGTACCAGGTACTAATAAAATTGCAAAATAGTATCGAGCGAGTTGGTATCTGTCTAGAAACAGAATGGCCCACCAAACGACTGTGATACGACTGAATCTTTCCGTCTACTCGAAATTTGAATACGAAAGAAAATTTGACATTCGTGTCGGCGTATGACAGATGGACTGTAAGATGCATAACTTTCCTGTTGGAAGTCGCACGTTCCGATTAGGGTTAGGACAGAAATTACAGGGCAAAGGCTGGTGTGTGTGTGTTTTTGTTTGTTTCTTGTTTTTTTTTATTTCCGTGCTTTCAGGTCGAACACCGGCGATTCTAGGAGAGGTGAGGGTAGGGTACTAGAGTCAGAAGTCTAGGCTTGCTACATCTTGTTTGGTACCTCTGCTGATTTTATTCGTCCAGAGAGGGATACAGTGGCACCGCTGAAGAGATCGGTTTCAGACTCAGCATCGCTCCTTTTTCGGATTTCAGTGACAAGTTTAGTTCTCGTTTTCAGTATATTCAGTCAAACTGGAGTACAAGCTTACACCATCCGTTATGGGACACGATAAATCAACACAATAACGGACTCTTTCGTCAATCAAACACACAGATAAATGTCATGAAAGGCAAACCACTTACACACTACGATTTTACTTCATAGCGCCCTCCGTGTTCACAATCAGTAGACCTCCGTCTCAGTAGTACTACTTAGAGTATTTGAAAGACTTTTAACTTTTTGCTAAAAGTGTCAGTGGAATGTGCATCGGGAACAGATATTCGGACTCTCAAACTTTTAAAAGCCTGAGCACGCAGATTCTCATTTCACCGTTTTAGGGTTTGTTTGTTGTTTGAAAATCTAAAATTTCGTTTTTTTCCCTATTGTTATGTAGGTCATTCCCACCCCCCCCCCCCCCACACACACACACTCATGACCTGAGTTTAATTAGTCTGGAACATTTTCAAGGTCACTGTCCTTCATGACCTCACAACCTTGAATTCAATTAGTCATGTTTGGAATGTTCTGGAAATTTAATTAGTTGTGTAAGAGAGATAATTTTAGAACAGTAATTAGCATGTCAATAAAAGTTCTAGATTGTTCTTATATGCTCTTATATAACCACATGAGTATAAATACTGGGACAGCAGGCTTGCAGTCAGACATTTTGGGATCGTGTCTCTTGCGTGTTACTTCAAGTCTTTGGAAACTCCAGCAGTACTAATTTCAAGACTTTTCAAGACCTTCACTGCCACGCTGGATTTATACTGTGGATTTATACTGTAGCTGCAAGCCAAAGGACTGTTCATTCTCCGACTGACTGTTACAACTCTGAGACTGGAGCTTTGCCGTCCCAGCTGAGATAAGTAGCCTGTACACTTTTACAGTTTCAAGTTTGTATTCTATCCCTGGCTTAGCAATTCGTTTAATTTTTCTCAATAAATTTCGTTTATACGGAAACTGCTGAGTTCACCTTTTGTTCGTTTTTTGTCACGTAACAAAATTGGGGGCTCGTCCTGGAGACGAACATTTTGAGCCATTTGACAGCATTTTGCCAGCCTTTTCCAAACTACTGTATATTGTGAACTCAGCGAAATTTAATCATGGCGGAATTCAAACCAGACGAAATTGAGGACCTTGATCAGGACACATTTGATTCCCTCAGAAAAGACGACCTAATTGCACTGGCCAATTTCCTTAAAGTAGAAGTCAAAAGATCTATGCGCAAGAGGGAAATACAGTACAATATTGCGAAACATTTAGTTAATTTAGGCCAATTTGAGGAATCCACCTTGATAAATTATGAGCCAAAGTCTACCTTTTGAACTCAGAAAATCGGAATTAGAAATACACGCAAATTTGGAACTTAAGAAAATAGAATTACAAATGGAAGAAAGACAGAGAGAGAAAGATAGGCAGGAAAGATTAGAAATGGAAAATAGACAAAGAGAGAAAGATAGAGAGGAAAAAGAAAAGGAACGACAATTGGCAGAACATCGACTACACTTAGAAATGAAACGTTCAGAGCTTGGACAGTCAGGAAAATTCTTCTCTTTAGACAATTTTGACATCACAAAGCACTTCAGGTTGGTTCCCCCTTTCAAAAAAGGATGTTGACAAATATTTTCCTCATTTTGAGAAAATTGCTCGGAGTCTGAATTGGCCTAGGGAGTCATGGTCTATGCTTTTGTAGAGTGCTTTGGTGGGTAAAGCCAGAGACATTTACATTCAGGTGTCAGTAGAGCAGGCTTCAGATTATGATTTTGTGAAGGAATTAATCAACAAGGGCTATGAGTTTTGCCTGAAGTTTACCGTCAGAAATTTAGGGATTGTCAGAAGGCGAAAAGATCAACTTATGTTGAATTTGCTCGAACAAAAGAACAACTGTTTGATCGTTGGTGTTCTTCCTGGAAAGGTCTGTCAGAATACGAAAAATTACGACAACTTGTTTTGATTGAGGAATTTAAAATATGACATTAATGATTGAGGAATTTAAAATATGACATTAAACTGGTCCAATAATCATTTCCATTCAAGGTAACATATTACCAGGTCCATTGTCCATGGTCAATGGTGCATTCGGAGTGGCATCAAGACATTTATCAATGAACAAAAGGCAGATAAATTAGAAGTTGCTGCACGTTTGGCTGATGATTATTCACTGACCCACAAAACTTCATTTCTCACCAAACCATCCCATTCCTTTTCATATCGTAACAATACAGGGAAATTTATTAACTCCTCCTTTTCATGCAAGAATTTTTCAAAGGAGAGTAGAAAATCAAATGACAGCAGTTCACAGAGTTCAAGTAACACTCCCACATCATCAGATCCCAAGTCTCAATCTCGTTGGCAAAGCAGTTTGGTACACTTTCTTGTAATTATTGTAAGAAAGACGGCCATTTAATGTCAGATTGTTTCAAATTGAAAAGAAAACGTGAGGGTCAAAGTGGTCAAAGTGCATCTAAGCCCACCGTCTTTATTTCTTCATCATCTCAATTAGAGTCTTATAATGTGTGCAACACATTTTGAGGTTAAACCCCTCTTATCCTAATTAAGAGGAGTTAAGGTAAAAATTGCAGCATCTTACCTCATTTATCTAGCCATCGTTTTCAGAGCTTAGAAGAAAACCGAGTGAATTTTACGATTGACTAAGTTTAAAGGTATTAAAAGTTGAGATGGTTAAGTTTCTCAGTGCATTACACAAAGGCAGCAAGGGAATCTGTTTCTCCTGTTAAAATGTAGTCATCGTTTTGATCAAGTTTGTTTGCGATGTGTAATAGCAAGTATGTTTGTGCAAGTGCTTCATGAAATCTACAGTTTGTGGAGGGGTCGCAGTCAGAACAACTTTAACAACTTAGTTTGGTTATTGAATCACTTGTATTCTTTTTCAAGGGTAGGGGGTTTGGCCGAACGGATTTGACTGTGATGTCGTCGTTAGGTGACTGGATGCGCTAATGTTGTGAGGTCATCCAATTGAAAATGTACTGAATTCACTGTGCTGGAAAGTCAATGATTCTTTCCCAAATTCTTAATTTTCACAAAACTAGGAGGTGTGTACATCATATGCTTAATGCTTATATTCCAATGTCGTATTGGTATTCCATCACAAAAGTTATGTACCCATAGTTTAAGGACATAAAAGTATACCGGTAATCAAAATCATGTGAATAAAACAAAACATCAAAATAATCCTAATTTGATATGTAAATATGAAAATAAAATCAATGAATCTCTTCAATGGAGCCTTCATGAAAACTTTGAATAATTGCAATGACTTATAAATGAATTTAACAGTATGTTTAATGCCAGATATAATAAACATTACAGTACTAATTGCTAATTCATTACGAATTTTAAAAAATATATTAAATTATAAATTTAAAAACATCAGTAGAAACCTCAAAAGAATACTTTAGCGGATGGTGTCACACAATGTTTCATTACGATGGCAAATTAAAAAAATGTATCCTAAAAGTTCAAAATTTAATATTGCTAGAAACTTAACAAAATCCACATAAAATACAAATCAACTATCAACTAAACTACGAAGGAAATGTCATTGCGATCTGACCAGTGGCAAGATTACACCGAAATACAGATGTAGTGCACACAGGGCGGTCTGAGATCTTGTGGACATAAAAACATACATCATATACACAAATAGACAAGCTTGTAAGCATACCTACATACCTACCTACCTACCTACCTACCAACCTACCTACCTACCTATATGCATGCATGCATATATATCGACCACATGAACCGAATTTTAGCATGATTAGCATAGAGAAATGCGAGTGTATGAGTGGTTTCATCAAATTTGGGAGTAATCCTTGAGATAGTGTGTGGTGCATAAATTCATTACGTAAATTACTATTAATTATAGTTTCTATGAAGGAAAGTATAGTTGACAGAGGATGACAGATAAAAGACAACAGACAACGGAAGCCATGCTACATCTACTATCATATAAGCTAAACAATTCCCACAGTCGAGCTACTAGATATGTACTCTTCTTATTGGGCTAGTGCATCCTCAAAAGGTACCTAAGAAAGTGTAGCTTGTGAATGAAAATCACAGCCTTGACACCATGCAGGATAGCTTGGGTAGGGAAACGATAGTTGATAGAATAGAATCCGTAAGCTTGGTCATCTAAAAAGATAGCTTTGAACATAAAACAAGATGGCTGACAGCAACAGCAGTGGTAGCGACCGTAAATATTTTGTCTGTTTTCTACAAAAAATCACCATATTGTGTATTGTGTAAGATGCCGCGTTCAGTGAGGTTGTTCTGTAAAGGTTCTGCCCCCTTTTTACAAAACTTGCAGAGAAATCACTTTTCCTGTTTTCGAACTGAGCCGGCTATCGGGACGTCCTATTCTAATACACGTACATGGATTTTCATTTGTATGTGTCCTGATGTGAACGTTTAGATAGCCATTAATTGCAAAACCCTTCCCACATACTTTGAAGACAAATAGCTTTTCATTTGTATCACTATGTGTCCTGATGTGAACATTTAGATGTACACACTGTGCAAACCTCTTACGTACCACATACTTTGCAGACAAAGTCCTCCACTCGTTAAAAAACCCCTCCCACACATTTTGCAGACAAATGGTCTTTCCTTTGTACGTTTCCTCATGTGAACTTTTAGGTGTCCACAATGTGCAAAACTCTTACAACATACGTTGCAGACTAATGGCTTTACTTTGTATGTGTCCTCATGTGAACTTTTAGATCTCCACTCCGTGAAAAACCCTTCCCACAGACTTTGCAGATAAATGGCCTTTCCTTTGTATGTGTCATGATGTGAACTTTTAGGTGTCACCTTGTTGAACCAGATATGAACTGAAAATGCTCACGTTTCATTATATATTGCATTATATGTAAATTTGAACCTTTGCCACATGTTTGCAACTTCATTGAAAGTAATATGATCAGTATAATGAACAATATTCACCGCCGATTAATTCTAAAAGTTCATGAAGTATACAAATATGTAATTAGCTGAAATAAAAATATTAGTCCTTTGACTTCTGTCATTGTATCACCACTTTATATAGCAAGTGTAATTACCTTTGGCCAAGTCCTTCAAGCCATATATGCAGAACTGTGAAAGCTCATTAGGTACGAAAATTATAAATTAACTGACATGAAAATGTGAAATGACTTTCGATATTGTTTTAACCTGGTACAATCATCAATGTGCATAGCATGTTTTGCCAGCTTTGATCAAGTAAATCCCAGTATATATCCATAATTAGAAAAGATAATTGAATATGCAAATTAGGAATGGCTGAAGAAAACATGCTTAATGACTTTCAATAATGTTGTATCATAGTATCTTTCATGTATATAGCAAGGTTCATCAACTTTGGTCCGGTCGATTCAGCTATATATCCCTAATTAGCAAGGTTGATTAAATATGTAAATTAGGAATTGGCTGAAGTAAAAATGCTTAATGACTTTCAATAATATTGTATCATAGTATCTTCAATATATGCATCAAGTTTTGTCAACTTTGGTCAAGTCAATTCAGATATATATCCCTAATTAGGAAAGTTCATTAAATATGCAAATTAAGAATTGGCTGAAGAGAAAATGATTAATGACTTTCAATAATATTGTATTATAGTGTCATTAATGTACATAGCAAGTTTCATCAATTTTGAACGAGTCAATTCAGCTATATATCCCTAATTATGAAAATTCATTTAATATGCAATTAGAAATTGGCTGAAGTAAAATGTCTTTTGACTTTAAATAATGTTATATGAAAGTATCTTTGATGTATATAGCAAGTTTCAACAACTACAATCAAGTTAATTCAGATATATCTCTAATTAAGAAAGTTCATTAAATATGCAAATTCGGAATTGGCTGCAGTAAAAATGCTTAATGACTCTCAAGAATGTTGTATCATAGTAACTTCAATACATGTAGAAAGTTTCATCAACTTTAGTCCAGTCAATTCAAATATATATCCCTAATTAGCAAAGTTGATTAGATATGCAAATTAGGAATTGGTGAAGTTAAAATGCTTGATGACTTTTAAGTATGTTAAATTATAGTATCTTCCATATACATACCAAGTTTGGTCAATTTTGATCGAGTAAAATCAGATATACATCCCTAATTAGGAAAGTTAATTTAATATGCAAACTAGCAACTATATTTCATGTCACCCCTTATGATATATTTTGATGTGATCAACATTTGTAGCAAATCGCGTCAAATTGTGTGCAGTCGTTTTAATGTATATCCGTTTTTTCTAAAATCATTAATTATGCAAATGAGCAAAAAGTGTGCAAGCCACACCACCAAAAACTAATCAGTTCTTGCAATTTGCTAACTCAATCTATTTACTAGATTTGATTCTCATCTGATCCGCCGTTTTTGAGATATCGGACCAACAGGCAGACAGACAGACAGACAGACAGACAGACACAATCGGACACACAGACAGACAGACAGACAGACAGACAGACATCGCTGCGACATATGCTCACGTGTGTGAACATATGAGCAAAAAACCCTTCCCACACATTTTGCAGACAAATGGCTTTTCATTTGTATGTGTCCTCATGTGAACTTTTAGATCTCATCTTGTTAAAAATCCCTTCCCACAGACTTTGCAAATAAATGGCCTGTCCTTTGTATGTGTCCTGATGTGAACTTTTAGGTGTCCACTTGTTGAAAAACCCTTCCCACACATTTTGCAGACAAATGGCGTTTCATTAGTATGTGTCCTGATGTGAGATGTCTAGACTTCCACTCTGTGCAAAACCCATTCCACACACTTTGCAGACAAATGGCTTTTCATCTGTATGTGTCTTCATGTGAACTTTTAGGTGTCCAATGGGTGCAAAACCATTTCCGCACACTTTGCAGACAAATGGTTTGTCATTTGTATGTGTCCTCACGTGAACTTTTAGTCCTCCACTCTGTGCAAAACCCTTTCCACACACTTTGCAGATAAATGGCTTTTCCTTTGTATGGGTCCTCATGTGAACTTTTAGTTGTCCACTACTTTGCAGACAAATGGCTTTTCATTTGTATGTGTTCTCATGTGAACTTTTAGTCCTCCACTCGGTGCAAAACCCTTCCCATAGACTTTGCAGATAAATGGTTTTTCATTCGTATGTGTCCTCATGTGAACTTTTAGGTGTCCACTTTGTGTAAAACAATTACCACACACTTTGCAGACATATGGTTTTTCATTTGTATGTGTCCTCATGTGAACTTTTAGAATTCCACTCCGTGAAAAACCTTTCCCACACACTTTGCAGACAAATGGCTTTTCCTCTGTATGTGTCCTCATGTGAATTTTTAGGTCTCAACAGCGTGCAAAACCATTTCCGCACACTTTGCAGACAAATGGCTTTTCATTTGTATGTGTCCTCATGTGAACTTTTAGTGATCCACCTCTGTGCAAAACCATTTCCACACAGTTTGCAGATAAATGGCTTTTCCTTGTATGTGTCCTCATGTGAACTTTTAGGTCTCCACTCGATGTAAACCCTTTCCACACACTTTGCAGATAAATGGCTTTTCCTTCGTATGTGACCTCATGTGAACTTTTAGGTCTCCACTGCGAACAAAACGCTTCCCACACACTTTGCAGACAAATGGCTTTTCCTCTGTGTGTGTCCTCATGTGAACTTTTAGGTTTCCACTGCGTGCAAAACCATTTCCGCACACTTTGCAGACAAATGGCTTTTCATTTGTATGTGTCCTCATGTGAACTTTAGTACTCCACTCGATGCAAACCCTTCCCACAGACTTTGCAGACAAATGGCTTTTCATTTGTATGTGTCCTCATGTGAACCTTTAGTCCTCCACTTTGTGTAGAACAATCACCACACACTTGCAGACAAATGGCTTTTCATTTGTATGTGTCCTCATGTGAACCTTTAGTCCTCCACTTTGTGTAAAACAATTACCACACACTTTGCAGACAAATGGCTTTTCATTTGTATGTGTCCTCATGTGCACTTTTAGTCCTCCACTCGATGCAAAAACCCTTCCACACACTTTGCAGACAAATGGCTTTTCACTTGTATGTGTCCTCATGTGAATTTTAGGTCTCCACAGCGTACAAAACCATTTCCGACACTTTGCAGACAAATGGCTTTTCATTTGTATGTGTCCTCATGTGAACTTTTAGAATTCCACTCCGTGAAAAACCTTTCCCACACACTTTGCAGACAAATGGCTTTTCATTTGTATGTGTCCTCATGTGAACCTTTAGTCCTCCACTTTGTGTAGAACAATCACCACACACTTTGCAGACAAATGGCTTTTCATTTGTATGTGTCCTCATGTGAACCTTTAGTCCTCCACTTTGTGTAAAACAATTACCACACACTTTGCAGACAAATGGCTTTTCATTTGTATGTGTCCTCATGTGCACTTTTAGTCCTCCACTCGATGCAAAACCTTTCCACACACTTTGCAGACAAATGGCTTTTCCTCTGTATGTGTCCTCATGTGAATTTTTAGGTCTCCACA
Organism: Ptychodera flava; assembly: GCF_041260155.1. Classification (NCBI taxonomy): domain Eukaryota; kingdom Metazoa; phylum Hemichordata; class Enteropneusta; family Ptychoderidae; genus Ptychodera; species Ptychodera flava. The sequence continues at coordinate 209,269 of NW_027248409.1, forward strand.
GCGTACAAAACCATTTCCGAACACTTTGCAGACAAATGGCTTTTCATTTGTATGTGTCCTCATGTGAACTTTTAGAATTCCACTCGTGAAAAACCTTTCCCACACACTTTGCAGATAAATGACTTTTCCTTTGTATGTGTCCTCATGTGAACTTTTAGGTCTCCACTCGATGTAAAACCCTTTCACACACTTTGCAGATAAATGGCTTTTCCTTCGTATGTGTCCTCATGTGAACTTTTAGGTCTCCACTGCGTGCAGAACCCTTCCCACACACTTTGCAGACATATGGTTTTTCATTTGTATGTGTCCTGATGTGAGATGTCAGACTTCCACTCTGTGCAAAACCTTTCCACACACTTTGCAGAGAATTGCTTTCATTTGTATGTGTCCGGACATGAACATTTAGATTTTCAGTCTGTGCAAAACCCTTATCCATATACTTTGCATATTAATGGCTTTTCACTCTCATGTGTCCCGATGTGGATTTTTTAGAGAGTTACTGCTTTGAAAGCCTTCACTACATTATTTGCAGAAAAACTGCTTTTTAATATGAATCATTGTGTGTGTATTTCATGCCTTTGTGTAGTGTAAAACTCTTTCCACATTCTTCACAAACAAATGTCATTTCTTCACCATGCAAATGACTTTCTTCATTTCTATGCAAAATACTTGTAAGCTTGGACGAAATATTTTTTCTTTTTCAAAATGGGTTGCTGTCTGACTCATGTTTTCTGTCCATGGCTTTCCCTTGATTGTTGATCTTGCTGACAAGACGTTTTTGCAAGAGACGTTTTGAATATTCTGAAATAGAAGCATGAGTGGAATAAGTGTGAAAGATATTCTACTTCAGTGTGTTATTAGTATGGAAATGAGATAGTTTTTAATGTTGAATTATTCATTATACAGACAAGAATTCAGCTGGCCGCCATCTTGAAGTCATGCAAATTAGACTGTCATAGGAACAATAAAAATAATATATCTTTAAAAATTTTCTTTGCAAAATCTTGTTGCCAAATGAAACTGAAATTACAAAATATACAGGCTATTTGAATCTCCTCTTCGAGACAAAAGTGATAAGTAGGCTGTCATATTGATAATGCTAACTAAATCAAATTGATCAAAGCTGAAATAGAAACAGTTAAAATATTTTCTTTTTGGTGAGTTTGACAAACAAAATCCACAACAAGTCATCGTTGATGACACAGTCCCTACTTGTTGATGGGTACTTTGATTAAAAGTCCTCAGAGAGGATAGAGTCCTCTTCATTAATTAGGACTGTGATAAAAACACTTTGATACAGATGGCGCTCAATGGCCAAGAATGAGTTCCATGGTGGTGAAAACATACAACCAATGTAGGCCGCCATCCTAATTACAAAAGGTCATTAAATGAGTCAATTAGGAATTAATCGACAGGATGTTGTCAAAATTTTTGCATAATATCCAAACACTAACAGATTATCACCGGTACCTATTAGTTTGATGCACTATTAACAACACAAGGAGATCAACATCTGTATCAAGTTTCATCAAATTTGACGCAGTATTTTGGATATATCACTCTAGTTAGGAAAGTTTATTACATATGCAATGACAAATTAGTTAAAATGACACAGATAAATGTCTTTTTCACTGTTAAAGCAATGTGAGCGTAACATCTGTACCAAGTTTCATGAAATTTGATGCAGTATTTCTTGACATATCAGCCTAATTATGGAACTTCAGTAATTGACATGATACTGGTACATGCCGTTAAACAAATTGATGTGCATATGTATGAAAAAGCTCAATGTCCTTGTACCAACTTTGAATTATACTGGTCGAAATATGTCTAGTTATGCCACTGTACATTAAAACATTGTAACAAAATCGCCGCCACGCAGCCGTATTTGATCTACTGTCTAAAAATGGCTGCCATGTGGCCATATTTGATCATATCATGAAAACAAATTGGCGTTTATGTGTATAACATAGGTTATGTCCTTGTACAAACTTTGAATAAGATCAGTTGAGATATGCCTGAGTTACGGCTCCATACATGAAAAATACCGTCAAGGACACTATGTGCTCACATTCGGTTTGAATTGGTCCATTCGAGAAATATTTAAACCAGGAAAAACAAGAATGACAAAAGCAAATAAGGTTTCCAACTTAGGTACTGGAGGTCATCTTTAGGAACATGCATATCAATTTTAGAGCTATGGGAGAAGCAGATCCTAAATACATAAGCAAATGTCAACAACAAAAAACAGTGAAGGCTTGATAAAAAGAAAAGGTGGGAGGGTGGGCAAAAATGCACAAGGGATCTGGTAAAAAAGTAATGCTACATCATCGATCTTCTAGACCCTACCCCCTCCTGCATATCAAATGTTCCACCCTTGGTATTACATAAGACCAAATGACAGGAAGTACATTTACAACCTTGGAGATTTTTAATTAATGCCATGAGTGTTATCATTCTAATGTAAACAGCACTTAAGGTTAGTACAGATAGTGAAATGCCTTCCACTGTGGGTGGTGATTACAACATCTGGAATTATCCTGGATCCAAATTTCTCATCAGTTTTTGTATGTCTTACATAGAAAAGGTTGCAAAACTAGTCCAAAATGAAAAAAATCACCTCAGCTTTGTTTTCTGGATCAAATTTTCCTACAAATTGGTATCAAATATGACAAAATTATGTTCACAGCCTTCAAAATTGTCTCACAGCATATCCTGGGTTGTGTAGGTCATTTACGGTCACAAACTGAGAAAAGTACTAAAATATATAAATTTTGGGGTTTCCCAACACTTTGAGCAGAAAATTTATCTAGTAACATCTTTCGGGACTTAATACCAAATTACAAAGCTATCAAACAAGGGATTTTATACCAAATTACAAAGCTATCAAACAAGTAATGTTCAGATAAAGTTTTCTTGACCAAAAATGACAATATTGTCTTAAAAATACAATTTTTTATATTTCAGGACAATTTCCACATATCTAACTATTGTCATCTCTGTGCGTCTGTGTACGAAATGTGAAAGCTGTCTGTCCAGGGGTTTTAAAAAAGAAACACTGTCTAAGATTTTTTGACCAAAAATGACAAAAATTGCACAAAAATATAATTTTCCCAATTTTGTCATAATTTCAACAAATTAGAAGAGTAACACCCTTGCAAAGAGACAACCCAAATTTGAGAGCGATTGGGCCGGCGGTTTCAGAGAAGAAGAATTTTTACTGAAAATGAGAAAAATCACAAAAAATTCAGCAAAAATACAAAATTAAGGATCTCTTCACAATATTCATAAAACTGTATAAGGTTAACCTAAGGTACTTGCACACAAATTTTCAAAGCAATCAAAAAAGCGGTTCTTGATTTATTAATTCTGAACCATTTTCACATTTTGTAAGCTCATTTGCATAATTTTGGCAATGCAGACTTCATTTGAACAAAATCCCATCTATAGCCCAGGATGCATCCACACACCAAATACAAAGCTGAAACGTGCAGTGGTTTGCGTGTTTTTGATGTTGACGGACATACTGTACATACATACATACATACATACATACATACATACATACATACATACATACATACATACATACATACATACATACATACAGACGCCATCGACTTCAGCCTATACGATAAACTCACATTGGTAAAACCAAATGTGAGCTAAAAAATTGTAACAAAATGGCCGCATGGCAGCCATTTTGATTGTATCATAAAACAAATGGACATGCATATGTATGACATAGGTCAATGTCCTTGTACCAACTTTGAATAAATTGGTTGAAACATGTCTGAGTTATGGCTGTGTACATGAAAAATCGTAATAAAATGGCCGATGGCGGCCATATTGGACCGTATGACAAAACGAATCGACGTTCATATGTATGACATATGAAGTAATGCTTGTACCAAGTTTGTATGAAATCACTCCAGGCATCTCTGCGATATGTGCGTGAACGGACGGACGCACGGACAGATGCACGGACATGACCAAACCTATAAGTCCCCCTGATGGTGTCCGTGGGGACTAAAGACCAAAAAAACAAGAAGACTAATCCAGATTAACTCCAACAGATATAGGTCACTTGCATCATTATAAGGACATTGAATATATGTGTCAGAGAGGCATTGAGTTCAAATAAATTTCATTTTAACGGTCCACTTTTGAATCTGCACAAAGTTAGGGTCTTCCTCATCCTCAGTGTAAAGGGTTCAGGTGAAAATGATTCTGAGAATAACGATACAGCTTCCGCTTAAAGGTTAAGTTCACCAAGGCTGACTTTTACAGTGCGCAAGTTTGGTCGCTTATCTTGTAGCAGTTGGAGTTAGGCTTCACCAACTTCACATATTTGAAAAATGGGAAAAAGCGCCAAGCTTGGTGCTTTCATCATGTGATATAGCAGGAACCATATTCAGATAAGTTTCGCATTGCCCACTCTTCCTCATGTTTACAAGGCTGTACTTGCATGCATGCATGCATGCATGCATGCATGCATCATACATACATACATACATACATACATACATACATACATACATACATACATACATACATACATACATACATACATACATACATACATACATACATACATACATACATACATACATACATACATACAGACAGACAGACAGACAGACAGAAAACAGACAGACAGACAGACAGGCAGACAGACAGACACACATACACACAGAGAGTCGTCACTATCTTACCCGATAAGCTCTCTTTTGCGTATATTCTTTGTACGGGAGTAAAGATTTTGTAAATGTGACTTCAACAGGCCGAGCGGAAAATTTTGAGCAAAGACTTACAATACCTGTCCGTGCATAATGACTTCATATCTGATTGCAATCTTTACTTTTCTGTCATCCTTAGCTTCGGCTTGATTATTTGTCAAAGGCAACCCTTATTAATCTTTTTCTTTAACTCTTTCAAGCCCCCTCCCACCTCGACATCAAAAGTTCCTCCCCTTAAATCACACACAATACTATCCCTCTTACATAACCAATGACCCTTAACCTTTTAACCTGACCTAGCACTGGTTTCTTAATACACTGTACACAATCACGGGTAGAGTGTCTTTCCGCAAATCTTACTTTGATCAAAGTTGGATGGATATAGGCCATACGGCCCGTTTCGGTTGGTACGACACACAGCATGGATGTAAACAAAAGATCCATGCTCATAGTTGCTTGTGGTTCGATACACGGCGAATGTCACTGTAAGCTTTAGAGACGAGGAAGTTCGTGAACAAAATGGCTGTCGCTGAATGAGGAGATGAATTTCCTTACAAAGAGGTACAGTTCGTTCAATAAACGAGCATCGATGGCTGCCACTACATCTCTAAATTCATACCTGCTATCCCCTTTGCGCCAAGATAGATCTTCTGTGCATTTCCAGGTACGATTTCCGAGGTGATCCTTTCTAACAACAGCTGCCAAACAACCATGGCTGGATCAGCATACCGGTGCACTGCTGTTTGTATCCCCTGCTGATCTCATCCGCGCACATGCGCAGAGAATCAAACAATGCTTCGCTGAAATGACATAGCCAGCTGTATCTGTTGATTTCCTTTTAGTCGCCAATTTCGACACTCGTCATAAAATCCTAGCTCCTGTTATTGTTGTATAAGCAGCAGCGGTAATCTAAATAAAGCAATGTTGAATTTCGAATCTTTACTAAAATATGTTATGGTTTTAAGAAGTTTTAAAGGTTTTAAAAGGGTGAAAATCTGCCCATGACTATATTAATTACTGTAATGATACATTTTAAGCCCGGAAAAATGACGCCTACATATCTAACCAAAACAGAAAATTTGACGTCCGTATGACAGACAGTTAAAAATGTAAACATTTCAAAGTCAAACTTTCAGATTAGGGAATGGCCAGAAATTACAAGAGACGGTGTTTTTGTTTGTTGTTTTTTGGATTTTTTGACGAAAACTATTTTTTCGTGAGGACATTTTGAAGGGCTGTGAAATATCACTCATGCCTTTTGGGAATGGTCACAATTTTGTTTGCAGGATTCATGATGTGGCTTATATAGTGCTTCATCAAAAAATATAAAAAAATTATAATACATGGGCGTCTATGAGGCAAACTGTTAACAATTTTCCCCGACAAAACAAAATTATAATGTACATCTGGTATGTTTGATAATTGATTGAAATGTACTTTTCTTGAAGGCGGAGGTAAAACGTGCACGTGTTTTCCGAAACATGATTTGGGATTTCACAAAAGATGTTGATTTGCCATTCATGACAGCGTGTGAGAAAACAATGAATTAATTTTCTTATACAAAAACCACAGTCCCTCTATCACAGTCCCTCTAGTAATATTTGTTCAGGTTAAAAAGTATTCTTTGAAAGTTCAAAAGTTAAATGACAATTATACGTTTATTACTATTGATATGGACTGCGACACACATGGGGGCACTGTCTTTTATGCATGAAAATGGGCGAGTGTCACTTAGTTTCAAAGACTTTTGAACGGTCATTATTTTCGGGCAGCGTCATTTTGAAAAAAATCTAAGGTAATGTCCGTGCTACCGCTTTCCATGCAAGAAATATTAAATTTTTGCATCGCGTTTTATAAATCTAAATATATAGCCTGTGAAAAATGCAAGCTATGTTGAGATGCGACTCAATAACGTATGCCACACAAGAATATTTAAACGACTGACAGAAAGTGGCTTCTGGTTCTGGTAGCAGACATCTGGGCTGCGTTATGACTAGAAACCAAGTAGGGTCGTCCGCCCATGAGCGATGATAAAATCGACAGGGGATAAAAACGGCACTGCGCGGAAATTTACATGTTTCAAGCGCGATCGTGGACATAACGTACACGACAACTCGAGCCCAGCCTAGCTTAGGGCTGGGCCCTTTGATATCCTGGGGGTCTAGAAGATTAAAAAAATATTCTCAGCGAATGTCAATGAAAAAAAATCAGCCAGAGGGGGCTTAGGAAAAAAGATGGCTCACTAAGCTGAAAGAAAAAAAAACCATCAAAAGTTTATTTCTGTAACACAATTTTTTTTTATTTTCAGGGCGCCCTTTGGGCGCAATTTTAAGACTCTGTCAGATACGCAATGGTTCTTTGGCCAAATAGATTTTAGGGAATGCTATTAATATAAAACAATGAAGGCTTCTTCTTACATTGTTTCTATCGTTGTTAGGGATATACGATATAGTGAGTCGATCAATGAGGTTTCATATGAACAGGGAACATGGTAAGACACTGATGAATCTATAGTGCTTTGACCCTGGACATGTGACCAGGCCCCACCCGGAAAATCGGTTTTATGATAGAGTGATTCGTCTTAACGATGTTTCAGAACCGAAATAGGGGGGTCCCTTCATCAGTCGCTCGGATAATTTCGTTTTCCCACATGTTTAGTTTAATGGTCCCCACTGCTCATCAAAAAGAGACGCTAGAATCGTTACGTTGTGGTTTGATTGTTGTGTGCTTTGTTACTTAGACCGTTTGTGTTCGTTTATTTCCTCGTGTTTGGTTTTTTGCTTGAACGAGATGTATTTTATGTTATTATTCCTTTTATATGACATGATCGCCTTTTTCTGGAAAAACTGTGGCGAGTGTTTGATCGCCCTTTTTTCCAGTTTCTTGATAAGCATTGTTTGATTATGCTGGTTCTAATATACGACTGAAGGTCGTTGTATAGACAAGTTTGTCATTACGTCATTCCTCTTATCTTTGTCGGTGAGATATTCTTGACGTTTAATTAGGTTGACTTCAATTCTGATACGAGATATTTCTGATTTTCTATAATCTCCATTAGAAGTTTTCGTGTCAAACAAATTTTTCACATGAACTACACTCAGTTCAAGATGCATAAACATTTAATATATGTACAAGTGTTGTGTTCAAACTGATTATCTAATGTGCAACACTTTACTCCGCACACGGTAGAGAACTGTACATTTGTTGTTGGGGGAAAAGTATCCAATGAGGAGTGCGAAGAAAAAAATTACCAGTAAGCAGAGAGTGAAAAACGATTGAACAGTGGACCATTCACGAAAAGCCGCTTAAATCATCCAGAAACCCCGGATATTGAATGGTCATCCCCTTAGACTAGTTGACCCCCTCTAGCTGGTCAGCTATCGAAAACGTCCGTACGAGCTGTATAAGTTTTTAAAACTATGTGACACTCGCCTATTTTCATTTACAAAAGACAGTGCCCCCATGTGTCGCACTGTATGGCTGTGCCTACATCCGGGGCCTATATCTGATGCAGATAGATTAATTTTGCGTCGAACCCGTACGGTGTATGTATGTCCTTGTTGCATTATATTAGTAAGGCAAAGCCGAATCACATAGACTGAACGATGACATATCTACATGCATTTAAATATTAAAGCTTTTAATTCCCAAGTTCGTGATCAGTGTCCACGACCATTTCGCAAGCCTTAGACATTCAGACGTAAAGTATTCCTCAAGGTTGTATCACTCCGTGTCTCCATCTATTTACAAATATTATGACATCGTTGTCTCCTGCCATCCCAAGCACATTTTTGTTAAGGAAGAATGCAAAAAAAAAATCGTTTGCTAAGGGCGCGAACACAGACTCATGGGCGGGAACAGAGCAGTAAATTACACAACGTCCAATGTAAACGCGACGCGACGCAGACATTCGATCTGTGTGAATGCCAAGCCTGGGCGCAGTATTATCTAGGGTCTCGACGTCGTCTTTTGGCTTTCGCCTATAATTATGGAGTATGGGTGAAGGTCAAAAGACGACGGCGAGATCCTAGACAAGGGCGGCCTGAGTGTTAGACAGGAGGATTACATGTTATATGATTTTCGGACAACTTGAACAAAAAGTTGTGTAAGCTTTCGCTTTGTGCAAATTACGCCATGAACATATGCTACAGCGAGGGAAAACAACGTGAAGCAGTGAAACAAAAACCGATACTCTGATATTTCCTCTGGTTGAACCGTCACTATTATGTAACCTTAACTCTTGCCTGTAAGGGGGGACCAATTGATTCGGGGGGGGGGCTGAAGGACACGGGTATAGCAGATATTTTTTCCCGCCTCTGTTGCAGCATTTTTTTCATATTGCCTGTCCTCCTTCATTTTACCTCATGTGGAAGCAACGTATTTTTTTCATCATTACCAGTTCTTCGGTATGTGATTCGTCAACAAATTCAATAATGGGCATCTCATTGGGGGCGTATCGAGCAAGAATTGGTTGTGTCACCAGGTACCTGCAGTCAACAATGTGGCCCTTTGTTTTACGCACGCTTTTGTATACTAATTACCCAAGGAGTAATTTCGTCTGTTCGTCTCCTTCCCATGCTGCTGTTTATGAGTGGCAACGTCAAACCAAATCCCGGACCTGATACCCATTCACAGGCAACTTCGATGTCAAAAATATCTAGGCACGATTCTAAATTCGTCTGAAATAAAAGAGCAACTCCAAACAACTGAAAAGGCTAATGTGTAGCGTCTCGGAAACTATTATCCGATTTGTTGGCTGAATCTCAATATTATACTTGAATAATGCAAATAGACTAGAAAACCGTACAAGCTATAAGTAACATTGAAGACACTTTGCATGCCACCCGTCACACTACTTTTTCAAATGTGCATTGAATTGAGAATGTTGAACATTCGTTGGAAGGAATGAAAGAGCCCAGAGACGAACTGGCAGAAATGAAGAAAGAAGTGAAAACATTAGGAGAGCAGGCTTATAACATTGATGATAAAAGTCGGAGATTAAAACCTTGTTGGCCAAGGCATTGCACAAGACCCCCACCAAACCCCAGCCCCCCCCCCCCCGTCCCCAAAGACTTGGATGCGACCGAGAACACAGAGAAAGATTTAATCAGGGAAAAACTAGGTATCGCAAAGGACATAGTATTTGAACGAGTACATGGTTGTTGCAACGTTTTCATTCTTCAAAGACAAGGACCAACTAAGAAATGCTTAAGTTGAAGGGAACTTCGGTCAGTATTGAAGACGAATTTTCGATACGAATGAGAGCAGTGCTGAATAAGTTATTAGTTAAAAGGCGTGTGATTCCTATTCTTGACAGCTCAGTGAAAGTAAGATTGAACAATGATAAATTTGTTGTCTCGTTAAAACGCGGTAAGCACGAAGACCGTCGCTAGTGCAAGCTGATGAGAGCCATCATCGACTTAGCTAGGTAGCCGGCCGGGCATAGCATGACAAAGAACCACTAGCTATCCTTGCTTCAACGTTCAATTTGCAAGATAGTAATGTGTTTTTACAACCAGGATATGAGTCTGACAACTTTAGCTTGCTACATTGGTCAAAAGATAAATGTGTAAATTTATTTGCAAGATAGCTGCTAGAGATATATGAGCAAACCTATTTGCATATTTTAATTTGACACCTCCCAGGTGACTAAGATGGTAAATATACTTGTGTGTCAAACAATGGAACAAGTTTCATAGACTACGTAATTTTGTCATCTCAACTGTTCTCTTTTGAAGAAGACTTTTCTACTATTCCTGTGGACATTTCTAACCACCTACCAGTTTACTGTAAATTTAGAGATTTTCTGTATACCTTACCCGAAGGAAACTCAGAACTAATCGGTGTTTCAGAAGAGGCAGAAACATACATTTTTTAGAGAATAAGCCTTATGGTTAAAGTCATTAAATATGCAAATAACCATTCATAAGGGGAGGCCAAACCAAAATCCACAATAATCTGATCACCTGTAAATCTTTCAATGATTGTGCTGTATATCAAAATTGCATGGCACTCTGAATCATTTGGTTTTCAAGTTATAACAAAACCTGAGCAATGTAAGGACATACATACATACATACATACATACATACATACATACATACATACATACATACATACATACATACATACATACATACATACATACATACATACATACATACATACATACGAACTACATACATACATTTTTCAGCATATAACCTCGCACATATGCCCAATCTATAAACATCAGCTTGCACCACTTGGTACTGTCGCTTATAATAATATAAACAAGAGTTTATTGCATTCTAACTAAAGTAAACATGTCATGCTTATAAAGATCACATGGCCAGATTAACCATACAACCCTATCAATTTGATAACTCCTTTTATTCTACCACGCTGTTTTCCTGAAAACGTAATTTTATTTTATTGTTATCAATCCGACCACAGATCGAATTTTGGACTTTCTAATTCGACCAACCTATCTTGACAAAGTATATTGAACATTTGATTTTTGATAACCTACAGAGAACAATACTATGTACGGTACAGAATATGTTTAAGTGTTGTCTTCGGATAGTTGCCTGTATGTGTTTCAATCATCCAAGATGGTAAGCATATCACTTATGAATTGTCGATTAAATGGAAATCTGTAATATTTCCACACAAATTATTTCGGCTTTGTTGATTTTCTAATAATTCGATGATATAAAATCTTAACTCTTTTTTCCCGTCGACTTGATCGGGCTTTTTACAGTACAAGTGTTAATACAATTTAAGTCAATTAATTTAAGATACCATTTACCTTAAAATTTTGAGAATTGTATCATTTATATAAATAATAAATCAGCCTTAAACAGCATAATAAAACCATTCACACAGGCAGTACTTGAATTTGGATGAATGACCTACACCATTTCACCTGTGTACCAAATTTGAAAGCAATCGGACCATTTTTTGAGAGAAGAAGAAAGAAGATGCTTTTACAAATATGGCGAAAATAGAAAAACATAACTTAAAATAGAAAGCAGCTAATATTGCCATCAAACCAACAGCTAAATTAGAGTTGCCTAAGTTCTTGACTTTTGGCCATTTTCCGTTTTCTTCTCCCTCATTTGCATATATTTATGAGACTGACAGATTCATTTTAAGACAACACATCTACACCACATATGGCATCATTATACCAAAATAAGTTTAATGTGTACAGTGGTCCGTCCCTTCGTCCGTCCCTCCCTCCATCAATCCAGACAGATTGACATACATACATACATACATACATACATACATACATACATACATAACGCAAATCTCTTCATCATGTTGACAAATCAAAAATAAGTCATACTGATCTATTTGAATGATAGGATATTTTTGAACTGTTTCTGAGAAGATCAAAGTTGACAGGGTATGACTGATGAACGATTACAGAAAACGGACGCCACATTGCATGTAGACGTAATATAAGCTGCGCATCTGTGACAATGAAGCTACTAAATGTATACCCCTCCTTTTGGGGATGGAATCAATGTTGTTGGTAAAACCTATTCTAGGTAATTTTCTTATCAAGGATTTCACAGAAAATGGCATTTTATTTTAATCAAATTTAGTCAAAGAATGAGTGGTAATTTCTTACCACACACTTTTCAAACAAATTGTTCATTTCTTTTGTGTGTCGTCTTATGATATGCGAGACTTCCACTGTGTGAATAGCTTTTGCCACACACTGTGAAAACAAATGGCTATTCATTTGTATATGTCCTGATGTGAACCCTTAGATTCCATCCCCGTACAAAACCCTTACCACAAACTTCGCATATAAATGGCTTTTCTTTTGTATGTATACTGATGTGATTTTTAAGATTTCCTGCCCATGCAAATCGCTTCCCACACTCTATGCAGACGAATGGCTTTTCATTTGTATGTATCCTCATGTGATCTTTTAGACTTCCATTGCGTGCAAATCCCTTCCCACACACTTCACAGTCAAATGGCTTTTCATTTGTATGTGTCCTCATGTGAGATGTTCGATATCTGCTTGTTGCAAAACACTTCCCACACACTTTGCAGACAAATGGCTTTTCATTTGTATGTATCCTGGTGTGATCTTTCAGATGTCCACTCTGTGCAAATCCCTTCAAACACACCTCGCAGACAAACGGCTTTTCATTTAAATGTCTCCTCACGTGAACTGTTCGATGTCCGCTTGTTGCAAAACACTTCTCACACACTTCGCAGACAAATGGCTTTTCATTTGTATGTATCCTTGTGTGATTTTGTAGATTTCCACTTTGTGTAAATCCCTTACTACATACTTTGCAGACGTACGGCTTTTCACCTGTATGTATCCTGACGTGGATTTTGAGGGATTCTCTGCTGTTGAAGTCTTTACTGCACACTTTGCAGACAAACTGCTGCTCATAAATATGATCCAGTGTGTGGTATTTCATGTCTTCATTCTGTGTTAAACGCTTACCACTTTCTTCACAAACAAATGCTCTTTCCTTTCCATAAAGTGACTTTTGTTCATGTTCTTCCTGCGTCAAAAGACTTGTCATGTTCTGCAGATTTATTCCCTTGTCGTTGAACTTAATGAAAATACTCCGTAAAACAGACGGTTTTTTTTAATTTTCTGAAATACAAGCATAAATGGAATACGTATGTATAAGTTCTTCCGTCAAAGTGCTGGGAAAAAGCGATTGTCTTGAATTTTGTGTTCTTCTCCGAAACGCAAAATTTTCACGCTTACAGTTGAAATATTTGACGAAGTATCCTTGAGCATGCATTACACCGTTTACACGGCTTGATGAACATTTTATAAGTTGCATGCAGTGATAGTACCTTTATAAGGACAATGTGAGATTGTCATTTGTCATTAAAGGTCAGCAAAAGATATGCGTTCGTTTAAATCAAATTCTTCATGATCAACAAAAGTTCAAAAGTGTGAAATCTTGATGTCAGACAGACAGTGCAATGTAAAAATTTAGATATAACTATTGATTCATACTGAATAATTCCATCACGTAGATTATGATTCCATACGTTGTATATTATGATTATGGATGAAATGTGGTGATAAAAAGAAAATTTCGAAAAGTTTGATGTAAGTACATTTTCTGCATGTTTTAAGAAAGGAAACGTGTTCTCGTGAGGTAATATTGTAATATCACTTAAGGGACTGGTCAGTTTCTTCGGCCTTGGGGGGCCGGTGGATTATTTTTTGCCGACGTCAAAAAGTGGCTGACCCGCCTATTCCAAATTTCGAAAACAAGGTGACCCCACCCCCCTCCAAATTTCGAAAACAGGGTGACCCCCCCACAGCGCACGACATAGGTAAAACAAAAGGTGGACAATATATACATACATATATATATATATATATATATATATATATATATATATATATATATATATATATATATATATATATATATATATATATATATATATATATATATATATATATCCTGACGATTGCCAAGCGCATGAAACAGCCTGTAGAGTAATCACGACAAGTTCCACGTCTAGCAATACCTATGCCCTGCGGAAACGCATCGAGCACTATACATTGCCTGAATTGACACCAAGCCACTGATATATATATAATATATATATATATATATATATATATATATATATATATATATATATATATATTATATATATATATATATATATATATATATATATATATATATATATATATATATATATACACACACACACACACAAAATGTATACAATGTGCCCTACCGGTTATCACCATAATGGCTTTATGGCAACCTCTGAACTTGGGCACAGAGAGTACGGTACGGCACGGTGTTTATGGTACACTTTCACTTAGCAAACAACAGATATCTCTGATTTATTAAAGTAGGGCGCGCCGAAAAATATGAAACATCCTGATATCTCTGATATATATGCCTTGTATATTAAAGTCATGCACCTGAACGGCATGCTGAAAAATGTTTGATACATTAAAGTAATCGCAATCATACCAATCCATAATCCAATGACAGTAGGTCGGAATTCGCAAGACAATAGTTGTAAACATAGACACAAAACAGCACAGAACAGACAGTAAATAGACGGTACACAAACAAAGTCATATTCATGAAAGGAAAGATATATGGACCTCTGGCCAGAAGACCAAGAAGTGATGTCAGGTGTTTCGAAAATGGTAAGCGCATCCTGCCCCACATGTGGCACCCGCCATATATCAATCTGTAAGTCAGGTAGTGGTCACTAACTAAGGCCCAATGTCACCGATGCCATCAGTGATCATTTGTCGAAGAGAGATATTGTATTTATCTACCAGCTTGCGATACCTGCCAAAAAAGCGTTTGAATGTAGAGACAAGTCTTGAAGAGCACGAATGAATGAGCTTAAGAGCACGCTGAAAAATATTTAACATACAGATATCTCTGATGTACGTATGCTTGATATGTTAAGTTGGGCGTGCTGAAAATATGACTGATTAATAAAGTTATGCGCCCGAAGGGCGCGCCGAAAAATACAACTGAATGATGAAATTTGTGGCTGACACTAGCATTTTAGGCAATGATGAGCCTGTGTCAAATTCAAAAACACACTGACCCCTTATTGGGCATTTCAAAAACATGGTGACCCCCCCCCCACCACAAAAGTCAAAACAGGGTGACCCCCCCCCCCTGAATCCACCGCCCCCCAGGCTGAAGAAACTGACCAGTCTCTAACGACGGTTTAGAAATTAGTTTAAAAGAGAGACAATCGAGGAAAGCCAAATTAACGGGCTCGGTTGGCTTTCCTCTTGCGCTTGCCCATAAATAAACGTTAATGGTCAGCACGTCGTCCGTTATTTCTACAGTAATTGTTTGTTTACGTGCCTGTTAATATGAATATCGTAAACATCGTAACTGTACAGATTAAACGCAATTTGTGATCATATTCTATCACAAAAATGGAGCATTTATGGGCCACGTTTTGAAACGATTTCAAAAACAAATCTCCGGGTTTGCAAAATTTTTACAGCGTGCGTGACATTGCGTCGCATTCTGCACTACACACTGTTCAGTGAATGCGTCACATTTGTGTAATACAAGTTCTGGGACGTTGTCTTTCGCGTGGGAAATTTTCGTAAATTTGGCGGTTTTCTTGAGTTTGTTGATAATAGAAATAACAGACTCCGCGCTAACCATTGGCGTGTATTTAATGGGCGAGGGCGAGAGAAACCAAAATTAACGGGCTCGACAAGCCTTCCGCGTTAATTGTTGGCTTTCCTTTCGCCCTCGCCCATAAATAACGTTAATGGTCATCGCATCGCCCGTTATTTCTATATTTAGGGCAATGGCGAGAGAAAGCCAAAAATTAACGAACGAGGCTTATAGGCCGTGGGCTAGAGGGGGTCTACGTGCACCCCCCCCCCACAGGATAACAAACCTGTATTTTTCAGAAGCCTTGGGATCCCTAGAATACGAAATGGAATTTTAACAGAAAAAATATAGGGACGCAATAGCTGTTATGGTCATGTTTTGAAGGGTACCGCAAAATCACGATTTTCCAAGCCAAATGCATTTTCGTCAAATCTGTCTTCTTGTAAGTCATGTGCTGAGCTCATTTTTTAACATAACCTCACTTGTTTGGTATCATTAGAAAGGGAATTTAGTCCTCTTTAAGATGACATATTGTACTATGCAATATCTTCTACAGTTTTTGTCAAATATAACCAAAACTTACCCCTTACCCCAAAATTTAACATTGCAAATTACAGTAAATCTCAAATTCTACCAATTTTTTAGCTAGGCATAATAAAAAATGCAATGCTTTGTCTGAAATCTGTTTTATTTGATACAGGGACATGTCAGAAATATGAAATAGACTTTTAACAGAAAAAATATTGGGAATCTACAGCTGTAACAGTCATATTTTGAAGGGTACCGCAAAATAACAGTGTTGCAGATTTGCATGCATTTTTGTTAAAACTGTCTTCCTATAAGTTATCTGCTGAGCTTGTTTTTCAATATAACCTGGCTTGTTAGGTATCATTAGAAAGATAATTTACTAATCTTCAGAATGATATATTGTAACATGCAATATCTTCTATAGTTTTCATGATATATAACCAAAACTTACCCCTTACCCCAAAGTTTACATTGAAAATTTCAGTCACAGCTAAAACCAAATTCTACAAATTTTTTAGCTAGAAACAAAATCTCTGCCCGTTTTTGCTATTAAATCTGTTTTATTTGGTACAGGGCCATGTCAGAAATATGAAATAGACTTTTAACAGAAAAAATATTAGGAATCTACAGCTGTAACAGTCATATTTTGAAGGGTACCGCAAAATAACAGTGTTGCAGATTTGCATGCATTTTTGTTAAAACTTTCTTCTTATAAGTTATCTGCTGAGCTTGTTTTTCAATATAACCTGGCTTGTTAGGTATTATTAGAAAGATAATTTACTAATCTTCAGAATGACATATTGTAACATGCAATATCTTCTATAGTTTTCATGATATGTAACCAAAACTTACCCCTTACCCCAAAGTTTACAATGAAAATTTCTGTCATAGCTAAAACCAAATTCTACATTTTTTTAGTTTGACACAAAAAATCTGGCCGTTTTTGCTATAAAATCTGTTTTATTTGGTACTGGGACATGTCAGAATGATCAAATAGACTTTTAACAGAAAAATATTGGGAATCTACAGCTGTAACAGTCATATTTTGAAGGGTACTGCAAAATCACAGTATTGCAGATTTGCATGCATTTTTGTTAAATTTTTCTTCTTATAAGTTATCTGCTGAGCTTGTTTTTGAATATAACCTGGCTTGTTAGGTATCATTAGAAAGATAATTCACTAATCTTCAGAATGACATATTGTAACATGCAATATCTTCTATAGTTTTCATGATATATAACCAAAATCTACCCCTTACCCCAAAGTTTACATTGAAAATTTCAGTCATAGCTAAAACCAAATTCTACAAATTTTTTAGCTAGAAACAAAATCTCTGGCCGTTTTTGCTATTAAATCTGTTTTATTTGGTACAGGGACATGTCAGAAATATGAAATAGACTTTAACAGAAAAAATATTAGGACTCTACTACTGTAGCGGTCATATTTTGAAGGGTCCGCAAAATATCAGTGTTGCAGATTTGCATGCATTTTGTTAAATTGTTCTTCTTATAAGTTATCTGCTGAGCTTGTTTTTGAATATATACTGGCTTGTTAGGTATCATTAGAAAGATAATTAACTAATCTTTAAAATGACATATTGTAATATCGGTATGTAATATCTTGCATAGTTTTCATGAAATATGACCAAAACTTACCCCATACCCCAAAGTTTACATTGAAAATTGCAGTCATAGCTAAAATCAAATTCTACCATTTTTTACCTAGACATATAAAATCAGGCATTTTTTGTATGAAATCTATTTCATTTGGTAATGGGTCATGTCAGAAATATAAAATAGACTTTTAACAGAAACAAGATTGGAATTCTGTAGTTGTAACAGTCAGATTTTGAAGGGTACAGCAAAATCTCAGTATTCCTGACTTGCGTGCATTTTTGTTGAATCTATCTTCTTATAAGTCAGCTGCTGAGCTTCTTATAGAATATAATGTAAGTTGTTAGGTATCATTAGTAAGATTATTTACTAGTCTTTAAAAAGACATATTGTAACATGCAATATCTTGTACAGATTTTTATGAAATATGACCAAAACTTACCCCATACCCCAAAATTTACATCGAAAACTACTGTCATAGCTAATATCAAATTCAAGCAATTTTTTTACGCAGACATAAAAAATTAGGCAATTTTTTGTATGAAATCTGTTTAATTTGTACTTGGCCATATCAGAAATATGAAATGAACTTTTAACAGAAAAAGTATGGGATTCTATAGCTGTAACAGCTGTATTTTTAAGGGTACAGCAAAATCTCAGTATTCCTGATTCATATGCGTTTTTGTAAATCTGTCATCTTATAAGTAGTCTACTGAGCTTGTTATTGATTATAACCGGGTTTGTTTAGTATCATTGGTAAGGTAATTACTGGTATTTACAATGAAATATTGTAACAGGCAATATCTTGTATAGATTTTCATGGAATATGACCAAAACTTACCCCATACCCCAAAATTTACATCGAAAACTACTGTCATAGCTAATATCAAATTCAAGCAATTTTTTACGCAGACATAAAAAATTAGGCAATTTTTTGTATGAAATCTGTTTTATTTTGTACTTGGCCATATCAGAAATATGAAATGAACTTTTAACAGAAAAAGTATTAGGATTCTATAGCTGTAACAGCTGTATTTTTAAGGGTACAGCAAAATCTCAGTATTCCTGATTCTATGCGTTTTTGTTAAATCTGTCATCTTATAAGTAGTCTACTGAGCTTGTTATTGATTATAGCCGGGTTTGTTTAGTATCATTGGAAAGGTAATTAACTGGTATTTACAATGAAATATTGTAACAGGCAATATCTTGTATAGTTTTCATGGAATATGACCAAAACGTACCCCATACCCCAAGGTTTATATTGAAAGTACTGTCATAGATAACGTGATCAATTTCCGTGAATTTTTAGCTAGACATGATAAAAATAGCTCTGTTTCGGTATTAAATCTGTTGTATATGGTACTTGGTCATGTCAGAAATGTGAAATAGACTTTTAACAGAAAAAATATTTGGACTGTTTAGTTGTATCATCCATATTTTGAAGAGAAATGCAAAATCGCAGGACCGCAAACTGGCACCTTTTTGTTAAATTCTTCTTCTTGTAAGTCATCTGCTGAACTTATTTTGTGACACAACCTGGCTTGTGAGGTATCATTAGTAGGGCAATTTATTTCTTCTTTAAGATGACATATTGTAATATACAATGTCATTCATAGTTTTCCTGGAATATGGTCAAACTTTACCCCATACCCTAAAGTTCAAATCGCAAATTACAGCTTATCACAAATTCTACCATTTTTTGCTGCACATAATACAAAAGGCAATTCTTATTTAAAATCTGATTTATTTGTTACAAAAGTATGTTACAAGTATAAAATTACCTTTTCACGGGAAGATGATACAATTTAGTAGCCACTTGGATCATTTTTGGAGGGGGAACCCAAATATTGCAAATGTATGTGTTTCGGCAAATTTGCCCTGATACCTGGGTACCCTTCCAAATATGATCCAAAAGGCTACAAAATCATATTATGTTCCTGTTAAAAGTTAATTTCATATTTGTAACATACTTTTCTAACAAAAACACAGATTTCGTAGATTGCATACAAGCATTGCCTTTTGTATATAAAGTTAATAAATTGTAAAAAAAGGTCGAGTTTCAGATTTGCAGTAATTTGCTGTGTAAACCTTGGGGTATGGGGTGAGCTTTGGTCCTATTTCATGAAACCTAAACAAGACATTGCATATTACAATATGTCATTTTAAAGACCAGTAAATTACCTTTCTATTGATACCTAACAAGCCAGGTTATGTCAAAAATCAAGCTCAGCAGATGACTTATAAGAAGACAGATTTAACAAAAAAGCAAGCGAGTTTTCAATACTGTGATTTTGCGAGACCCTTGAAAATATGACTGTTACAGCTGTAGATTCCCAACATTTTTTCTGTTACAAGTCTATTTCATATTCCTGACATGTCCCTGTACCAAATAAAATAGATTTAATAGCAAAAAGGCCAGATTTTTGTGTCAAGCTAAAAGAATTGTAGAATTTGGTTTTAGCTATGACAGAAATTTTCAATGTAAACTTTGGGGTAAGGGGTAAGTTTTGGTTATATATCATGAAAACTATGCAATATATTGCATGTTACAATATGTCATTCTGAAGATTAGTGAATTATCTTTCTAATGATACCTAACAAGCCAGGTTATATTCAAAACAAGCTCATCAGATAACGTATAAGAAGAAAAATTTAACAAAAATGCATGCAAATCTGCAACACTGTTATTTTGCGGTACCCTTCAAAATATGACTGTTACAGCTGTAGATTCCTAATATTTTTTTCTGTTAAAAGTCTATTTCTTATTTCTGACATGTCCCTGTACCAAATAAAACAGATTTAATAGCAAAAAGGGCCAGCTTTTTTGTGTCAAGCTAAAAAATTGTAGAATTTGGTTTTAGCTATGACAGAAATTTTTAATGTAAACTTTGGGGTAAGGGGTAAGTTTTGGTTACATATCATGAAAACTATAGAAGATATTGCATGTTACAATATGTCATTCTGAAGATTAGTAAATTATCTTTCTAATGATATCTAATAAGCCAGGTTATATTGAAAAACAAGCTCAGCAAATAACTTATAGAAAGACCGTTTTAACAAAAATGCATGCAAATCTGCAACACTGTTATTTTGCAGTACCCTTCAAAATATGACTGTTACAGCTGTAGATTCCCAATATTTTTTCTGTTAAAAGTCTATTTGATAATTCTGACATGTCCCAGTACCAAATAAAACAGATTTAATAGCAAAAACAGCCAGATTTTTTGTGTCAAACTAAAAAAATTGTAGAATTTGGTTTTAGCTATGACAGAAATTTTCAATGTAAACTTTGGGGTAAGGGGTAAGTTTTGGTTACATATCATGAAAACTATAGAAGATATTGCATGTTACAATATATCATTTTGCAGATTAGTAAATTATCTTGCTAACAATACCTAACAAGCCAGGTTATATTGAAAAACAAGCTCAGCAGATAACTTATAAGAAGAAAGTTTTAACAAAAATGCATGCAAATCTGCAACACTGTTATTTTGCGGTACCCTTCAAAATATGACTGTTACAGCTGTAGATTCCCAATATTTTTTCTGTTAAAAGTCTATTTCATATTTCTTACATGTCCCTGTACCAAATAAAACAGATTTAATAGCAAAAACGGCCAGAGTTTTTGTTTCTAGCTAAAAATTTGTAGAATTTGGTTTTAGCTATGACTGAAATTTTCAATGTAAACTTTGGGGTAAGGGGTAAGTTTTGGTTATATATCATGAAAACTATAGAAGATATTGCATGTTACAATATATCATTCTGAAGATTAGTAAATTATCTTTCTAATGATACCTAACAAGCCAGGTTATATTGAAAACAAGCTCAGCAGATAACTTATAGGAAGACAGTTTTAACAAAAATGCATGCAAATCTGCAACACTGTTATTTTGCGGTACCCTTCAAAATATGACTGTTACAGCTGTAGATTCCCAATATTTTTTCTGTTAAAAGTCTATTTCATATTTCTGACATGTGACTGTATGAAATAAAACAGATTTCAGACAAAGCATTGCATTTTTTATTATGCCTAGCTAAAAAATTGGTAGAATTTGAGATTTACTGTAATTTGCAATGTTAAATTTTGGGGTAAGGGGTAAGTTTTGGTTATATTTGACAAAAACTGTAGAAGATATTGCATAGTACAATATGTCATCTTAAAGAGGACTAAATTCCCTTTCTAATGATACCAAACAAGTGAGGTTATGTTAAAAAATGAGCTCAGCACATGACTTACAAGAAGACACATTTGACGAAAATGCATTTGGCTTGGAAAATCGTGATTTTGTGGTACCCTTCAAAACATGACCATAACAGCTATTCCATCCCTATATTTTTTCTGTTAAATTCCATTTCGTATTCTAGGGATCCCAAGGCTTCTGAAAAATACAGGTTTGTTATCCTGTGGGGGGGGGGGTGCACGTAGACCCCCTCTAGCCCACGGACTATTACGGTGTAACACGGGCCATGGCCGAAGTTTTAAGCCTATTATACGTCTGAATCAGGAAAAAAAACTTTTTCGAGAGTTGAAAGTTCTACTTAAGTATATTTATTATGTATGATAAGTAAACATGCAGCAATCGATACATACATTGATGTTGCGTGTTAGAGTAAAACGCCTTGGACTTTACAATCAAGAAATCCGTGTGTGCCTAACACTGAAACTCCAAACTCAAATGACTAGCATTATGTCACTTGCCGTGCGTAGCATGCTACAATTCTATTGTTTCAAACCCACGCAATGAATAAATTACAACGATATTACACCACAGACTGTGATTAGACAGCTCAATATTAGAAGTGGTTGAAATACATTAACATTGGCGTATTGTGCAGAATATCTCAAGGAGACATGTTACTGGCATGGGTAAATGTAAAATGTGTAAATGAGTTAGACCATGTTGTCGATTCCGTGCTTGTACTTCGTGACGCCAGCATTGGTATGGTCCAAATCGAGTGGAATTGCGCGGGATTTATAGCGTCCAAAGACCCTAATGTATCTAGAACGTGAATTGTTAATTTCAATTTGGAATATTTTGACACTAGCCCTATGCACCTCTCCATAACCTCTCTGCCTGTCCTTGGACAGTAGTTTCTGAGTACAATATCGTAGGTTCAGTGTCATTGTCGCCAAACTTACTTTGCTCCTGTTTGAAACAAAGTTGCTCCGTTTGAATCGGTGATGCTCTACCTCCATGGTCTATCCAAATTTGGAATTCGAAGACAATCCAATAGCAATGATGAAATAGTTCAAAATAACATTATGTACCTTACCGATGTCTCACTGTGTTTCGCTGCACAGAATATGTCTTCTTCAAACGGAATAGTACTTGATTGCCGATTTCATGACATAATACTCGATGTGTTGATGACCCGCAGACGTTTTACTTGTCCAAATTGGCCACAGTACCGTGGACAGCTCTTTCTATTATGAGTGCCCGAGGAAAGTGTGGGCAACTACAATGCGATTGCCAGGGTCTATGGTTCGTTTTGGCCCTATGCTGCCACAGAAGCACCCAGCGGACTGTGTCATTATTTTTAAGGGGTTGTCGACAGTTATGAGGGACTGAATAGGCGAGCTGATGGGATTCTATGTCGCAGGGAGGGACAAAAGGGTGGGTAATTTTCATGACAATAAGGGTAATTAAGGATAATAAATACCAAATCGGTCATTTTTCTGTTGAATATTCAAAATTCTCTGAAATGAATGAAATTAGCCCCCCCCCCCCAAAAAAAAAAAAAAAAACCAACAAAAAACCCCAACATTTTCTGGTATATGATCTGACCTTCAAAAGTATTTCCAAATCCAAACCAATGATGCCGAACATCAAATTATTATGTCCGTTTCTGATTATATTTTGTATGCCTGATAAAGTCCGACATCCAAAATTGTTCCTGCTCCGAACTAATTGGATCCGGAAAAAAACGGAACATTTTTTTTATCTGACGCAGTGATTATGTTTACACATCGGTCAAACTCGGTATCGTTGGCATGGTAATCTTATTACGCACCGTCGTCAGTGCATCTGAACGTAATCACAGTGAATAAAGATTACATCCAAGTACCTCACCAAGGGTTTCAGTGTCGTTTTATTTTGGGAATGGTTGCGATGTGATGCAATTTGACAGTCGATCGGACGACAATCCCCCACGAACTTGTATTTCCCCGAAATTGTGCGCGAAAAAATACGTCGACCTCTCCTCGGACCGATCAGGAAACGTTGCCGGGTAATATGAATCAGTCAAACAGACAGAGACATATGACTTTTCTACATTACGTTCGAATGACCTTGCTTTGGTTTGGAATCTCTACCGACTGACCGGAGTTAAGAGCAGTAGTCAAAAACCAGACCACGGACCCCTTTTGAGCAGACATTCGCGGCATATGCATGTTGCACTGATCAGATGATGGGTCAAAGGCCATTTTGATTGTAAAGTATGCACTGCAGTCCAAATTCGTGTCCATATGATCTTTTTTTAAATATAATTTTAAAAAATTATTATTTTAAAAATAATTACGTTAACTCGAAAAATTACATCATCGCCGAACTTGCTATTTCGAATCGACAACTGGTTCATCGCGTGGATGAACACAACCACGCTGAGAAGTGCTGCTGGCCTATCCACTGCTCTCGTTATTCCGTACCTCAACGCAACGGGCAGCAGTCACGAACCATGGATGTAAAAAATCTATTTTTTACATTCATGCACGAACGAACGATGCCATTTCTGGTTTCAACATGTCAAAGAAGGCGATATTTTAGTGATCAACCGAAGTACCCGACCCGTTTTTCATTATTTGTACAAAAATTAATTTGTGGGTTTTTAAAAATAACGCATTCTGTTAATATCCCCGTGGTCACGGACTCGCAATAAACTTTCAGAACAAGTTGCCTTCGTAACTCTCCGAGACCCGCGATCAAATTGTTGTTTGACAAAATGTGAAATGTCGGCGAATGCATTAACGAGCCAAAACAGACAGATGAATAAACTTACGGGAGCCACACAACAAAATGGTTTTCACAATGCTGCTCCAGACAAGGCCACGGTCAGTGATCGTTGTGGCTCAGAACACACTTACAAAGCCAGAAAACTCGGAGAGTAATTTCTAACTCGTTTTTTTAACGGCACTGTTAAGTTCAGACAGTTTCCTACAAAGTGGTTCGGAGATGTGACGCTTCAAATATGGGTCGCAAGCTTTCCTTTGATGCAAAGGTGCGTAGAGATTTACATGCATGAATAAATGACACCTCCAGTGAGACAAATTTTGGCCAGTCTACAGCCTAGAAATCACACGGCTAAAAAAGTGAGGTCGTGTCGCTGTGACAGTTATCGCTAAATAATTTAAATATACATGTTAATGCAGATTTATAGTGAGCTGTTTGTTGAAGGCTGCGCTACTCGTCAAAATACGGAAACATTAGTCGGTACCCACCAAACTTCGTATGGAAACCCTAATTATACATGTAAGCTTATATCTCGAAAATACCCATAGTTATGGTTGTGGTAGGAGGTTGAACTCGCCGCTTTGCGGTGCTTGGCGTCTTTTTCGTCATTTATTAGATTACTTCTCACAACTTGTGAACAATAAACAATTAGTCCGATAGTATCAAGTCTACGTCGCGTTGCAGTGTTTATCTAGGGAAGGCAGGCAAGCTTATTTACATACGAATTTTTGACACGCCCGATATCAGTAATAACTGCAGACGTCATTGTTTTCGCCCGGTGAAGCCATTCGCAGGGGCGACGTGCCGAAACGAAGGCTCAAAAAATCGGTAGTTTTCCGCGATTTATTTTATTTTCCTCGGAAGTTTTCTTTGAACAACAGTCATTCCCGGTCGACATTATCAATAGTGACAAAATATGCCCGCGTTTAGGTAAATGCAAGTTTAATTATGAAATGCCTTGGCGTCGAAGTAACAAAACATTTTGGTTTTTTTTGCCTTTTTCTCGAATTCAATTTGTGAATGAGGTAGCCTTCTTTGGCACCTCGTCAATTCGCGCTCACAAACACCAGCTGCTTCAAATTCACACTGTCCATTGTAAATATAATGAACTCAAAATCTTTGTCTGGGATTTTCTTTGTATGCTTTTGTTTTTTTGTTATGCGCCCTTGAAGGTGTTAGGCTCGGGTGCTTTTCAAGGATCTGTAATTGTTACGCCATATAATTTGAGAAAAAATTGCAGACACGGATTTGAAGGATATTGTCAAGGCTTGTCAATGAACAAATTTCAACCGGAAATCTTGCAGCGTGCTCGCTAAGGGAGGGGGCGTTTTTTGGAAGGTTCAGCAAAACGCTTGTCACGTGACTCTCATGCAAATAATGACCGTGTACTGTACGTGGTCGTTTTGTCTATATCAGGGCCTTCAGAAAATAGATACTTTATTGGGGTTTGGGACGTCTTCAATTGAGGCAAATAAAACCAGATAGAGACTTTTGACAACTTGTCCGGTAGTACAGATGCGTTTGCATAAGTTGAATTGCGTGTGAAGTGGGGTGCCAAAACGGCAAAAGACATTACAGGACAATAGACTTTGCATGGAGTGAATATATCTTTCACACCTTCAGAAATAAATATGGCAAATATTTCAATACGATGTCAAACTGGTTACTTTGCCTTCAGCGACAGTTGTATTCTTGAAGTAATTAAAAAGAAGGAAATGTTCTTATGACAATTGTTCAATCCTTCAAAAAGTGATATACCAGTAAAAACCAACAACTATTGCCATAAAATCCAGGTCCTGATTGTATTTGTGGTCGCACCCTGAAGTTCTGTGCTGATCAGCTTAGTGTAGTCTTACAACACCTTTTCCAAGTTTCTCTTGATACAGTTAGTATTCCTGCCATATGGAAAAATTCTATAGTAGTACCAGTCCCAAAGAAAGCTAGCCCTAAAGAACCCAATGATTTTCGACCTGTTGCTCTTACTTCCCTGGTAATGAAAACATTTGAGAAAATAATTAAGTCCATTATTCTGACAAAGGTTGGCAACAAACTAGACCCCCTACAATTTGCATATCGACCGGGAAAAGGTGTTGAAGATGCTAAGCTTTTCATTCTCAATACACTGTACAAACACTTAGAAAAAACAGGTGCTCATGCAAGAATCCTTTTCGCAGATTTCTCCAGTGCTTTCAACACAATCCAACCCCACATCCTTGCAGAAAAACTCTTAAAATTTAATTTTAGCAATCAACTTCTACTTTGGATTATTGACTTTCTTACAAATAGATCACAAAGGGTGTTTGTCAATGGTATTTTGTCAAGTATCATTCAAACAAATACAGGTTCTCCTCAGGGTTGCGTTCTGTCTCCTCTGTTGTACATCCTTTATACTGACGATTGTAGAAGTACACATGAAGGTAGCCATCTTGTTAAGTTTGCTGACGATAGTGCTCTGCTTACACTTCAGGGATCAGAATGTCATCATGGTCCCGCTCTTAGTGAGTTTGTTGAGTGGTGTGATAATTCGTATCTAAACTTAAATGTTAAGAAAACTAAGGAAATGATAATTGATTTTAGGAGGCAAGAACGCAACCCTCCTACGTCCATTGTTCACGATCAAGAAGTCGAGATTGTTTCGAAGTATACATACCTTGGTTCAATATTTGACAACAAATTGAAATGGGATCATAACACCGATGCTATACTGCAGAAGGGGCAGCAAAGATTGTACTTTTTAAGGAAACTGCGTTCATTATGGTTGATAGACAAATTTTATCTCTTTTTTATAAATCTTACATTGAAAGCGTTATCTCATTTTCATTCATTTGTTGGTATCAAAATCTGTCTGTTAAAAACAAAACTTCACTTGATAGAATTGTTTCACTTAGCTCAAAACTAATTGGTATACCCCAGAGAAGTCTTTCTACGTTTTATAATCAGCAAGTACTCAGGAAAGCCCGCTCAATTCTTTTGTCTTGTGATCATATTTTATCAGCAGAGTTCGACACACTTCCCTCTGGTCGGCGTTTTAGATACCTGGCTTGCAGGTCAAACCGGCGCAAGTTGTCATTCATTCCAACCGCTGTGCGGCTTTTAAATGATTCCTAAACTGTTTTTTGTATAGTCCTGCGTCTCCTACCATTTTGTAAATTTGTATTATATATTTTTTTTGATGTTGTATTTGAGCCACGCTTTTTAATTGCCCATGTTTGGGATAAATAAAGTTCTATTGAATTGAATTGAATTGAATTGAATAAGCCCGCTGCTGCCAGTTCAACCCTTCCATTAACGCGCTTATTCAGCCCCTCACGCCCGTCGGTCACCCGTAAAACTAATGGTACAGTCAGCTTTGTACTTCGTTGACTGCACACTTGACAAGGCTCTTTGTTTTAGCTAAATTCACATGGACCAACTTACATAAAAATAAAGCACAAAAATTATTTTTTATTGTTTTTAGCGCATAATCGACCAAACGAGTTCATTATCTAACTTATCACTCGGCCTGAACAAATTACTCGAATTGTATTCTAATTGGTCTTGCAGGTGACAACCTTGAACTCTATATATACTTGTGTTTTCGACAATACTTCCAGTTGTACTTGAAATAACACTGAGGCCGGTACTTTGATCATAGACCGCGAAATGTCTTTTGATCTTGGTTTTGAGTGGAAGGAACTCAACTGGATGCGGTACTAACATGAGAGCTTTGTTATGTGACTGAACAGAGTAAATGACACACGATTTTCAAGTCCCGTGACAAAGTCTCAATTCATGCAAAATCTGAGTGGAAGAATACAGGTGCGAATAGGGCATGCCAACTGTTGGGTTGTATCATCTGTACAATGAATGGGCCATGTGGAGGAAAGTTCAACTTTGCAGTGTCAATGATCATAATGGCCTGCACCTAAACTTGAATCCGGTTCATTGCAATCCCTTGATTATTAGTTTGCAAGGTTCATATACGAAATAAAACGAAAGGATGGTAAACTATATCCCCCATACTGATTGACAAACATAGCTGCTGCATTACGACGCCATTTGGTCGATACGTGTGACCGCAGAGACATCCCATTTTATCAAAGAGACTGTCCGAACCTTCAAAACAATTTAAAGTGCCCTGAAAAAAAGAGTTAATGTCTGAGGGTTACGGCACCATCGTGAAAAAGGCTGATCCGGTGACGGAAAACGACGGGAAGAGATTTTGGGATCGCGGCATATTAAATACTGGCACAGCACGAGGTTTTTCATACATCGTTTACTTTAATAACTGCACAATGTTCGGACTGAGAGCTCTGGATGAGCACAGAAACCTCAAAGCGAACCAGTGTCACATGTATTCCATGAAAATGGGCGAAAGTTTCTGCAGTGTGAAGGACGACTGTTAAGACTTGTAGTGGTAACAACGGTCACAAATCCAAACCTAAGGTAATCTGACAATAGTCTCATCCAACTATGAGCAGTGTGTTGTACCAACATATGAACAATATCTTGCCCGCATTATTTTTGGGGGTCGTTTTTTATCGGAGACCAATGCCAATTCGAGATACTGGTAGTATAGCGTTTTTGCAGCAATCTGTCGGCTTTAACATACTCCGGAGCTACCTGAAGGACATGTATAAGAATGCCGGGATCGACTACGAGGCTGAACACACTAATCACAGCGGTAAAGCTTCATGTTGTACGAGACTATATGAACGGGGAGTTGATGAACAATCGATCACCGGGAGGAGCAGCCATCGATCGACGGCAGTCAGAAGCAAACGGCCAAACGGAAAGCGAAGAAAAGGAAACTAGTCTTTCAGCTTACTAGACGGCCTAATGCACTCAGCTACGTTTTTGCAGAGGAGTTAACGTAAAACGTGCAGCATCTTATCTCATTCGCTTACCATCGTTTTCAGAGGTCAGAAGAAAACCTAGTGATTTTTACGATTGACTAAGTTTAAAAGTATTAAAAGTTGAGAGTTCATGTCCGATGGTAAAGTTTCTCAGTGCTTTACACAAAGGCAACAAGGGAATCTGTACCTGCTGTTAAAATGATTGTATTCATCGTTTTGATCAAGTTTGTTTGCGATGTGTAATAGCGAGTATGTTTGTGCCAGTGCTTCATGAACTCTACAGCTTGTTGATGGGTCGCAGTAAGAATAATTGTAACAACTTAGTTTGGTTATTGTACCACTGGTACTCTTATTTAAGGGTAGGGGATTTGGCCGAACGTATCTGACTGTGATGTCGTCGTTAGGTGACTGGGTGAGATGTGTTGTGCGTTAGAATACAATTGAAAATGTACTGAATTCACTGTGCTGGAAGGTCAATGATTCTGAATTTTCACCAACCTAGGAGGTGTGTACATCATATGCTAAATGCATATGTTCCAATGTCGTATTGGTATTCCGTTAAAAAAAGTTATGTACACATAGTGTAAGGACGTCAAAGCATAATCACCTTCATGTTAATAAAATGAAACATCCAAAAACCCTAATGTGATATGTAAATATGAAAATATAATCACTGAATCTCTTCAATGGAGCCTTCATGAAAGCTTGAAAACTTTGAATAATTGCAACGAGTAATTAATGAATTTAACAGTATGTTTAATGCCAGATATAATTAACATTACAGTACGAATTGCTAATTTATAACGATTTAAAAAAATATGAATTTAAAAACATCAGTAGAGATCTCAAAAGAATTTTTTAGCGGATGGTATCACACAAGTTTCATTACGATGGCAGATGAAAAAATGTATCTTAGAAGTTCAAAATATAACATTGCTATAAATATAACAAAATCCACATACAAAGAAATACAAATCAACTATCAACTGAACTACGAATGGAATATTATTGCGTTCTAACCAGTGGTAACTAAGTTTTAGATATTTTACCATTTTGACATTTTTCAACTCTTTACATATATATAAGATTTCAATTTTGACTTCAACGGTAGAAGTGTGTCAACACATAACGCAAGATTGTACACCAAATGCAGATGTAGTGCATACAGGGCTGTCTGAGATTTTGTGGACATAAAAACATACATTCATATACAAAATTAGACAAGCTTGTAAGCATACCTACATACCTACTTACATACCTATATGCATGCACGCATGCACATCAACCGAATTTTTAGCATGATTAGCATAGAGAACATTCGAGTGTATGAGTGGTTTCATCAAATTTAGGAGAAATTGTTGAGATAGTGAGTAGAGCATAAAGTCATTCAATATGCAAATTACCATTAATTATAGTTTCTGTGAAGGCGAGAACAGTTGACATGACATGAGGATAAGAGATAAAAGACAATAGACAACCGAAGCCATGCAATACCTACCATCCTATGAGCCACACAATTCTCACAGTCGAGCTACTTGCTATGTACTCTTCTTATTGGGCTAGAGCATGATCAGAGGTACCTAAGAAAGTGTAGCTTTTTAATGAAAATCACAGCCTTAAAACAGTGCAGGATAGCTTGGGTAGGGAAACGATAGTTGATGGAAAAGAATCCGTATGCTTTGTCATCTAAAACGATAGCTTTGAACATAAAACAAGATGGCTGGTGACAGCAACAGCAGTGGTAGCGGCCGTAAATATTTTATCTTTTTTCTAAAAAATCACCACGTTGTGTTGTGTACGATGCCGCGTTCAGTGGGGTTCAGGTTCGATTACTCTTCTGTAAGTTTTCTTAATTAATTCAAAAGCTACACTTTCTTAGGTACCCCTGATACTAATGTAGTACTAACAAAACACCTCTATCAATTTCTTATCTTGGACTTTGCAGAAAATGACTTTTCACTTCTCACCATCAGGTTTTTTAACAAATTGTTCATTTTCTGCGAGTACTCTTGTGATATGAGAGACTTCAACAATGTGAAAACCTTTTACCATAAACTATAGAAAAAGGGATTATCATTACATGCTAACTGGGCACATCGGCATTGTGACCTACATTGACAGAATGACACACTAGCTTGTTAATTTGCTTTATACGTATAGAGAAAACATTTCACGAAAATGTACGAAAACGATGGCAGATTTGAAGGTATAACCATGGCTTGTCAATGCACCAATTGCAACCAGAAAATCGTGCAGCGTGTTTGCTAAAGGGAGGAAAAACCGATTTTTCGAAGGTTCAGCAAAACAATTGTCAAGTGACTATTATACAAATAATGACAATGTACTGTGCACGGTCGGATTTTCCAATATCAGGGCTTTCAGAAAATATATATTTTATTGGGGTTTGGGAGTTTTACAACTTAGAAAAAAATTCTGAAAGTGTCTGTAAAGTATCATGTTTAAGCTACCTCAATGTTGCCTCGGCGGGTAGTTTTGATCCCAAAAGAACATTGATCAGGAGATGACAGATGTTACAAATCAACAAAATATGTTACTCTATTTCCAATCAGAGATATTACATTGAACAACGAAAGAGCCTGGCAGATGTACACTGTTAGTAGCTTAGAATTAATATTGAAGGGATGGGAAGCGTACTAATATTTCTACGTTTTAAGGTCAAAGGTTATCGTTGACGGTAATATTCATGGTTTCATAATAAGCCCCCTGGGGTCCCGAGGCAAAACACAAATTTAACATTGCTCTTCTGAAAAGTATGCAGACATGGCGTTATGTCACTGGAGACAAAATCTTGACAATGTGCTAAACTTTGATTGACAGCAAGCCCTTAGCTCCGCCGAAGTTATTGGATAGTTCAGCTTGTCAAAACCTCCTCTCTTTTGTGTATTGTTCTTTTTGATTAAGATAATTCACACACGTGCCATACAAGGAAATGTAACATAAGTTAAACAAATCTTCTTAGAATTTGCACAGGTATGGCTGCATTACGTATAAGTACACAGCACTGTCAATGCGGATATGTTTCTTTAAGACAGTACAAGTCCAGGCTCTACTAAATAGAAAATGTCATCGCGCAGACTGATAGTTGCGGTCGGGGCTGAAGATTTTTTTCGATTATCTTATTTTGGTGTTCGTGCACGTGTGCTAATCTTTGTTGCCATGTAATATTCACAGCTATAGTCATCCCGCAGAGATTAAAATATTCGTTTCAAATTTTTCATTAAAGTATAACAAATCTTAATCCGTCGCAACTGTCAAAAATGTACGAGTCTTGAGGATACATGCTCCAACTAATTTTTACAGTGTCATTTTAATTATTTTGTCTGGATTCCACATGTTTTGCAAGGTATATTCGGTGATTTGATCTGTGGGCACTACTCTAGTTTGCCATGCAATATTCATAATTGGGGTCATCCCGTATATTGAAAATATATGAAATATTGTTTCAATTTTCAATAGTCATATATTTAATTCCTAATACATGACAGCTGTCAACATGAAGTATGGTAATTTTTGATTTAGATAAAAACAATTCTGCACCCACTGCACATCAGAAAAATTATCATAGTATGTTCTCGCACACAATACATCATAATTGAACTGAGAGAACCATTGAAATTTCAATCGTATGTCTTCAATATTTTTCAGGATTATGTTAATAATATCATACATACATACATACATACATACATACATACATACATACATACATACATACATACATACATACATACATACATACATACATACATACGTGAATCGGCATCAAAAGTGGTCCCGAATTTTCATATGGTCCTAAATACCCCTTAGTGGAGCCACAATTTCTGAAGGCATTATGAACTATCCCTGTATGAGAAGACAATGTATACAACCTAGAAAGCAATTTTATCACAGAGGACACCCTGAAATACCACTATTTCTATGATTCGAAATTCTATATTTTTGTTGGACCTTAACATATTTAATTTCATTCTTAAGGGACCCAGTGTAAAGAAATGTACTTTGATTAACATCTTGGGCCCATAGAATTACTGGAAATTGTGTGATGTTTATTCGAAAAAATGTTATGAAGAAAAAGCAGCTTAAAGCTACATACAAGTTAAACTGGAAAGAAACCAAACTATCTTAATTCAGAAAATGGAACTTTACAGTGTATTTAGGCTGTGACTTCACAAATTTTTATGATATCAGAACACTGCATATATGGAAGTATGATGCAAAAGTATGATGAGTTTGCACCAGGTTCATTTATCATGAAATATAAATTATACTATAACCCAAACGGGATTCATTTATCATGAAAGTTGGAATCTATCATTCCTAAAAAATGTTCTTTATAAAATACCAGGAACTGGACAGCCCAGTTTCTAAAAATAAAATCCCTTTCACTAGTCTGTGGCAATAAGGGAACACCTCAGATTGATCGTTCGACCTCTATTCAATTTGTGAACTTCACTTTGGCACTTTTATTTCGTGATCACTGATTCTTTGTGTATTAAAATAAACAAAAACTGCACACTCGTGCCAACAAATTTAACAGTATTTCTTTCCAACTCGTTGTGTCCCACATACATTAACATTGTATCCTAAACCTTTTATTCATCAAATTATAAAGATAAAAGTATCAGTTTTTAATGTGCTATAAGCGTCTACCTGCTCCAACCACACCTGACCATTTCACTCTCAGTGTTGATGAAACAGCACTGAATATTGCAGTCTTGACGAGACTCATAATTCTCCTTGAAAACATCAAAAAACCCACCCCAGGACAAAGGACTCTATTTGGTAACCAGTTCAACTGGCTCAGAGCAATTCTTCAAAAAAAGCACCATAATGACCACGAAAAGTTTGTGGAAGCCTACATGTTTTACACCTGGGTGATTTGTCAATAATGAAAAAAACACACAGATGCACAGGAAGATTTGAAAAGGGTTTGCAAGTATGACTCTGGAATTAGCTCAAAAAATACAACGGACAATTGCGAGAAAAGGAACAAGAAGATCAGGACAGTCATGAGATGCAAAAAGGGGGAAGTAAAAATTAATGACATGCTTAGTACTCAAATTTGATTGATTTCTTGACATTGTAATGTGACAAGGGGATACATATCCTTAGTTGCTATGGCTAAATATTGTGCTCCAAGGCAGACATCACCATTTGGCACTTTTTAACTTTCGTTTCTTCGGAGGGGGTTTGATGGAAAAGTCAATTGCATTGTTTCTTAGATCATATTAATCTAAGCACAGCAATAGATTCTAGGTTTTTTAAACTGCAAGAATCACGTCTTGACATCATTTTTAGGTACAGATAAATATATCATGCATCCCTGTGTATGCATGCTGGTAAAAGATATATTCATTGTGTACCTCTGTGTATGCAAATTGGTACATATATATTCATAGTGTGCCACTGTGTATGCAAATTGGTACAGATATATTCATAGTGTACCTGTGTGTATGCATATTGGTACACTGTGCATAGTGTGCCCGTGTATGTATATTGGTACAGATATATTCATAGTGTGCCACTGTGTATGCAAATTGGTACAGATATATTCATAGTGTACCTGTGTGTATGCATATTGGTACACTGTGCATAGTGTACCCGTGTATGTATATTGGTACAGATATATTCATAGTGTGCCACTGTGTATGCAAATTGGTACAGATATATTCATAGAGTACCTGTGTGTATGCATATTGGTACACTGTGCATAGTGTACCCGTGTATGTATATTGGTACAGATATATTTATAGTGTGCTACTGTGTATGTATGTCGGTACAGATATATTCATAGTGTACCTGTGTGTATGTATATTGGTACAATGTGCATAGTGTACGTGTATGTATATTGGTAGAGATATATTCATAGTGTACCCCGGTGTATGCATGTCGGTACAGATACACTATTGTGTACCCCTGTGTATGCATGTTGGTGCACTATGCATGGTGTACCCCTGTGTATGTATATTGGTACAGGTATATTCATAGTGTACCCCTGTGTATGTATATTAGTACAGATATATTCATAATGTACCCCTGTGTATGTATATTGGTAAAGATATATTCACAGTGTACCCCTGTGTATGCATGTTGGTACAGATATATTCACAGTGTACCCCTGTGTATGCAAATTGGGTACAGATATATTCATAGTGTACCCCTGTGTATGCAAATTGGGTACAGATATATTCATCGTGTACCCCTGTGTATGCATATTTGTACAGATATATTCCAGTGTTGCAGCCAGGAATTTTAAACCAGGGGACACCGTATCCCACTGTCATTTATTTTGGGGGACATTTTGCACATTTTGGGGACAACATGCGGCAATTGTCATTCAAATTTTATATTATTTTGAGAAAGAGTTCCTTAAAGGTGGAGCCTCCCTTTGAAAGGATGCAAAGCTATGGCGGCGTTCATTGTGTAAATGGACACCAAACAGGCAACACGCGGGCACACGCTCCAGAAAATGCCCTTTCTAGTTTTTCCCGGCCGCAAAATCGCAGACAGACTGCAAAGCGGTCAGTGTGAAGTTGCTGCGGATCGAACTCTGAGGTTACATTTAAAGTCTAACCCGTCTGGAAGACAATGTTTAGGAAATTCGAGCATTTGTGGTGGGGAATCAAGACCGTTGGCGATTTGAACTGATGATCAATCAAACAATTGTATAAACTCTGTTTGCAGGATTAGCAAAAGGTGACAATAGGTTGAGATCAGTTTGTGTAATTAATGTTATAGAAATCAAACATCGTACTGGCCAAATGTTTGACTGGGAGGAGAACTCCACTAATGCAAGAACCTGGGATTGAAAAGTGCTGCTCACTCCACTCCAATTTTTTTTTTCTTAAGAACTTTAATACTTCAGGAACAACAAGAAGTCTACTGACCCTAAAACTAACAATAACCCTGACCCTAAACCCCTCCAAAAGTTGTATTTGATGTGCTTCTTCCAAGGAAAATCAGAGATTAAAGGAACTTCTAAGTGGTGGTGGCGCGGGGGAGATTAAAAGAACTCTTGCATTATTTTGTAAAAAATTAGTTTCACACACAAAAAAGTATAGTATTGAGACCACATCTTTGCTTAGATTTCAAGCAAGTACACTGTATCTGCCAATTAGAACTCAGTCAGACTGCAAGCAAGCTATGATATCAAATGCAGCATTCTAATTACTTTAAAATCATAGTTCCAAAGGACGTAAGCCTCAAAATAATCAAAGGTAATTGTCAGTAACAGATATTACTTTCAAAATACATCTAACACAGTTTACTCATGAGTGCACTCAAGGTGACCCACAGTACACAAGTTTGCTGAACAATAGGTTCCGTATGGGGACATTGTCACAAGGGCACATCCTGGCTGCAATACTGATATTCATATTATACCATGGTGTCAAATAAAGGAATCAACAGATATTCCTGTTTTCTACAACTGCCATTTGGCAACCAACTTTTTTCTTTATTAGAACATCATTGGTGACATGTTAACATCAGCAAGCAAACATATCAATGAAATCAACAAGAGCTAAGTTACAGTCATAGATCCAACATGCAGATCTTTGCTATCAAATGTTGTCACAACATTGAAAACTGTGTCTAACATCTACATATTGAACAAAAACATTCTCAGAAGAAACTAAGTATAAACATGATGATTGAATTTTAGAAGGGTTTCATAAACCAATACAGACATGTTATATACTCTTTGCATTAAAGGGGTATTAGCTATGACTTTCCACTGTAATTGCAATATTCTGGTTCTATTTTTCAACTGCTGTTCATTGTCCTACTTCTGATGTCTTGTTAAAATGCCAGCATTCTGATTGGCAACATAGTCTGCATATATCTCATGATCATTGTTGTTATTAAAACAAGCATTCTTGAAAACTTGAATTTAATTGTCAACAAGTACAATGCTGACTCTACTTATGTAGGTTAGGATTTGAAGCATAAACTTTAGTTGATACGTTGAACTTGTATTGAAAAAAATAGACGAGAGTTGTAGCTAATGGAGCTTTAATGTAAGCCTGACAACAGTGCCTCATCATGGCAATGTATAAACCTTGATAACACTTTCATGAATATGTGCACATTACATGGGTGAAAATATTCTCACTAGCAAAACAACTGAACAATTACAGTAACAGATCCATGATCTTTGCTATCCAGTGTCATCTTGACAAATCTACACAGTAAAAATACTGCAATTATACGGTGTCGCTCAAATTTGATCAGAATTGGTACATACCAGTATGGGTACCAAAGATCAACAATAAATGTTGTTTCTATCTGTTCAGTGCAGGAAAATTCTACGTTGATGTTATGACAATGATTTCTGCACAGTACAACCAGAAAAACAACAAGAAATATTTAAACCAGAAAAACAAGAATGACAAAAGTAACTAAGGTTTAAAACTTTAGGTACTGGAGGTCAACTTTAGCAACATGCATAGCAGAAAGGCAGCTAGCCCCCTTACTGCCTTAGTTTGACCATAGATGGTCTTCCTCCCCTCTACTGACAGTCTTCCTCCCCTCTACTGTCTATGGTTTGAGCAGGCCTGTTAATATGTAACAGTTCAATGTTATATGTTAAAAAAAAAATTGATGAAACACAGCATGTATCATCCTCCTCATAATGTCTTAGTTATCATGCCAGTGTTTAAATAGGAAAGACCCAATTAACAAATTGGAGTACACGTGTCAGTCCCTTATTTGTCAGGACACAAAAAATGTTCCTGTCTTTCTAATACTTAATAAACAATGTTGGGAGTTATTCCTAACATAAATCTCCACCTTGTTGGATATCATATGTACGTCACACATGGGCCGAATCATGGACAATGTTTCACACCATTTAAAAGCTGATTGTACATTTTGAATTATACATTAAGCATACAAATGTTTAATTCCTTTGAATCCAGTTTCTTACGTGGTCCTTGATAACATGCCATGACCGCTGACGAAGAGCTGGCTCTTCTTGAATTGCTCTCATACAATCATCTTTCCTTGGGAGTGTACGCTCTGCATAATTTTTCCTAAGGGCACGTTGTATGGCAGTTTCTTCTGCATGTGTCCACTTAACGTGCTTCTTGGGTCTTCTGATTTTGCATACTCGTGTTTCACCTGGACAATGATTAATTAAAAGTAACGTTATTGTTATTTTAAGACCTGCCTATAACAATATGGGTTAAAGTCGACAGAAGTATTTTCAGTTCGGCAGCTATCATATCAAAGCCCTTGCAGTATGTGAAATTCCTAACACAAAAGTCTGATTCATGCACAAAAAATAACACCAAAATGGTACTAGTGCATGACCACAGCAGCAGAAAAAAAGGTAGAAATGTTGATCATTTCTTTGTGTGGGTACATTTCATTGATGATATTACTTGATGATAATTTCAGACTTAGGTCTACATGAACAAAAGCCTAACAACTATGACAACAACAGCAGAAATTAGCAATTTCAAATAGCTTGAGAAGCCCTTAGAGCTGCAAATATGCAATATGATGATCTCAAAATATCTTCCCTCTGATATTCTTTCAGAATATAACCCATTACAGGAAGATTAAAAATGGACACAGTCATCAGTGTCAGTATTTGCATGTCAAATCAAGTTTTTTTGGTCATTTTAGATTTCTTGCCAGTTTCAAAAACAACAAGTCATTGACAATGACATAGTCCCCACTTGTAACAGGAGTATTAATCTTGATGGGGCAGGGAAATGAGGTCATTAAGAAGTATCACTGGAGTGTATATGTTCAGATCTATGGACACATAGGTCTATGTCATTGTTCCCAATTTGAAACAAGAGGCATGTCTAAGTTATGGTTCTAAAACGGGAAAAAAGATCAGACCTCTAGCTGTATTGGCCTGCCAAGAAATACATATGTGCATAATAAATGAGGTACAAGATGTGACATCTTAAGGTCTATTATCCTATCAAAATTGAAGCGTAAAGAACTTGTGGTT
The DNA here is from genome assembly GCF_041260155.1 of Ptychodera flava. NCBI lineage: Eukaryota > Metazoa > Hemichordata > Enteropneusta > Ptychoderidae > Ptychodera > Ptychodera flava. The sequence goes on from NW_027248409.1 coordinate 249,036, forward strand.
ACTGAGTTATGCATATATATGCATATTCAAGGTCAAAGGTCATCAAGGTCACGTGACATTTTGTCAAAAAAATTGTATTGCTAAGTTATCCATATATACCAAAAATCAGACCACTAGCTCTATTGGCTCGCTCAAAATTAGATATGCACATAATTAATGAGGTAAAATATGTGGCGTCATAGGGTGTCCCATCATACCATATATGAAGGGTGTACATTAGTGATTACTGAGTTATGGACAAATATGTATATTCGAGGTCAAAGGTCACCAAGGTCACGTGACATTTTGTCAAAGTGTCTGGGATATCTGCGTGAACGGATTGACTCACATGGATGGACTCACAGACTGACATGACCCAATCTATGAGCCCCCCGGACTTTATCTGTGGGGACTAAAAACTGTGTCACTGCATCCTTTTTGCAATATGAATACGATGAGAAACTAAATTTTTATTTTTCTTGGCCTTATACATGGGAGTCTATGGACTTCCTTATACATGGGAGTCTATGGACTGCCTTATACATGGGAGTCTATGGACTTCCTTATACATGGGAGTCTATGGACTGCCTTATACATGGGAGTCTATGGACTGCCTTATACATGGGAGTCTATGGAGGTGAAAACTAAAAAGTTCTCTAACATGGCCAAATTTGATCGCATTGGGAAACAAATTGACGTGCATCTGTATGAGGTAGGGTACTATCCTTGTACCAAGTTTGAACGAAATCGCTCCAGGCGTCTTTGAGATATCTGCGTGAACGGACGGACGGACATGACCAAACCTATAAGTCCCCCCGGACGGTGTCCGTGGGGACTAACAAATATCCAGGTAATATGTGCTACATTGCTCACAGCTTTACAGTTGCTGAACAAAAGATACGCAAAACAATGCAGATAAATTGATCATGAAGGTACAATTATTCATTTACTAATTCTTTCTAAATCTTTACTGCACAAACAATGAAACTCCTGAAATGGTGGAAAAAACATAGTGGTTGCTGAAATACACGTGTGTCAATTTGATGGTGTCTTTTCATAAGTCTTTGGCTTGTTACACTACCTGTGCTATGCTAATTGTGTTCAAGTGACTTGTGCTGCAGGCTAAGGTGTTAATATATGCAGAAGAACACATTATGATACCAGTAATCCTTACAATGTAGGTTGTTTGATCTTTGCCAAATTTGCCGGCCTCCAGGGTCTATGATCAGTACATACTCATGTACATACATACGCATAACAGACAACTGAAGAGACTGACTGATAGTCCAACAGACATAGATTCTCCTTTTTCAACTGTTTTATGATTACCTCACAAACTACCAACCATGTTTGACGGATGGTATCTCCGTATCAAATAACAAGAAACAATGATAGCTGGGAGGCTCACCTAAGCCAGCTTTCTTTGTACTTGGTTAGCAAACTCAAATGAATAGAAAAATTTAGATATAAGTTCAGGAAACTTTCAAAGAAACTTACTGGCCAAAATATGACATCAACATGAATGTTAGGTACAGGAAAGCAGCAAGAAAAATAAGAAATAGAACAAAGTAAAAACACTTGGAACGTCTTGCATGCTGCTGTATTGCCTGACGGTGTCCTCTTTCATTTGAAGACCCTACAAAAAAAATTATCCCAAATAAATCACGATATGGGGAGCAACTACAGTAAAATCGATCTTCATGGACACCTATCTCTATTAATTAGGAGACATATTTGTATAAACAAGTTTTTGACAGGCTTACATTTATAAGTTCAATAGAATTTGACCTTCCTCTGAAGGAGACTTGCCATTTAAAAGGATGTCATAGACACGTTTCCTTAAAGCCCCCTTTCAATTATCAGATTTATCTAACATTATTATTTACTTGCCAAACTACATACAAATTAAAGTACAACATAGGAAACATTAAGCTTTTAAAAAACTGCAAGGTGGCACTGTATTTTACATGGAGAATTTGGCCAAACTTCACAATTTTGCACTAGTTGGATTGTCTTACTCTGAACCATATTACAGTAAACTAAAATTGGAGACAAGTATGACAGACCATTGAAGATTTCCTTTTAAAAAGAGTTGACATATTGTCTAAGTGATATGGCAATAATATACATGTATTTATAATGCACACTAGTTAATTGCAGTTCAATTACAGATTTTCCCTAAAAACTTCAAAAGAATCATATCCAATTTCACTTGTATATCCATCTGTATCATACAATTAACACAAACGTTATGTTTACAGGGCTCGAAATTAGCGGTAGTCCCGCGTCCACAGACTACCAACTTTTCTCAGGGACTACCAAAATCCGTGAAATGGTAGTCCACACGGACTACCAAAGCCTGAGACCTGAAATTCAGTCAGTACTTGGCATGCCATGTCCGGTCCGTTATTTTGGGACGAGCTAAATGCAGGGCTAAATGCAGTCAAACCCAGATGGACATAGAAAGGCTAGAGTTGACTTCGTTATGCAAATTACGAAGACCACCGTGCAGTGGAACTTTGCAATAAAGTTTCAATATTTGAACTCTGACATACTTGAATGACAGGCACAGAAAATGATGGTCAATGGAAACGCATTTTCATTGCATTTAACAGGGACGGTGATTTTGATCATAATGTATCAATCACAATTACACGAAAATTATGCCTCCTCCCTACACAAAGCCCATGGTCTATTTTTAGCCCTGCTACAGTATGTCTCAGTGCGGAGAAAAATGTGTCGTTGTCATGACGACTATCAAAGTTTGCATACAACTCTGAGAGTGAAAAGGGTTGTCCATAGGTCACCAAACTTTTGAGTATCACTATCGTCCATGTACCTGTTTCCATGGGTATTAAAGGTGTGCAATATTCACATCAAATGACTAGAAAATTCACTTTATGGGCAGAATCTTGAAAAATAGCCTTTTCTTGTGTAGTTCACGTAAAAAAAGATATCCCTGAACTAAAATATGCATGGGCTACCAACCACTGTTTCTGGACTACCAACTTCAGAAAATGGTAGCCCAAGTGGACTACCAGGGAAAAAAGTTAATTTCGAGCCCTGGTTTAAGCAATAAAGCTGTGGTAATTACAAGGAGATTTTGACCAGTTCTGGACATATATGCACGAGCGATAACGAGTGCACAGAGTTTTATCTAGACTGTGCAATTGCGCGATTCACATCCTTTGGTGTGCTGCCAATCATACGTAGGAGCAAATCATCGCGCACTGCTCTGAGATGGTTGGCAACAGTCTCTTGGAGGGACCGTTGGCTGGCATATCAAATATCATCGGTGTCACACTTCAATGCATTTGACCCGTTATAAGCATCTGTTGGTGTGGCACCAGGCATTGTACACAATCTAGCGAGAACATTTATGAAAGGGGCAAATTTTGGTTTGATTTTGATCCTTTTTTGAACTGCTTGAATTAAATGCTGTTGAAACAATACTACATGTTAATTACAATACGCTGATTGTACATACGAAAGCCTGTCAGCCAGTTGATAGTACCATAGTTAGCCCTTGCTGGGTTAGGTTTATGTGTCAACGTTTCCGTACAATTGAGAAAAGCAGACAAACAGATTTTTTTTTGCTTTGTATGCATGTCTATAATATTATGAAAATATGATTCCAGTGGAGAAAATTAACACAAAGAATGGGACTTTTACTGAAATGTTTTCAGTTCAGTGAATGCACACGGCATTTTGAAGAGACTGCATGCTTGCAATGAAAGTCACAAGCAAGCTGTGGTGTCCATGGGTCTAGTTTTTGAATTCAATGAACAGACACTGTCATCGGGCAAATTGTTTCCTGCTGTTAGGGCATATAAACCCATGTATTCAGGTAATAATATATTTTTATTACATACCTCTTCACAGTTAAGGCTGTATGACATTTAGTTACATGCAAGGCTTTCTGAAATAATTTTACTATTATCGACCAGCATCAAACAGATTTTAACGAAAGTCAAAATAGCAGAGCACGCATTGATATTTTACGTCTAGCGTTAAGCGTCTACTTTGACGTCGAAAACGAGGAAGGACTTCACCAGACTGGGTAACTATAGAAACCGGCCAGTACATCGTTCACATGCCCGCTAACTCCCCGGATGACCTGACAAATAGTTATACAACAAGTTCAAGAAAAGGGGGTAGTAAAATACAGCAAACACTACTGATCATGGCTTGGTTTTGTAAGATATATATTCTATTTCCCCTTTCTCTCCCTTTCAGATTTCCTGATATAAAAGTTTAATCCCATGTGTAATGTGTATAGGTTTTTGCCATCATGCTGAGAGCACTATCACAGAGCTCAAGCTCAATGTTTACACTGACGTAAATGAAGTTTCAATCAGCAGAATGTCAAGGCACTTCAAAGAACACTCAAAGACTTTTATGGGTAATTTACAACATTGCTGACCTGGAAATCTGTTCTTTCACAGTAATGGGGAAAATGCTACTCCGGTAATGTACCTGTGATCCGATGACAAAATTATTATTTCAGATTCTTGTATATTGAATGCACTCAACTTATGTTTGTGGCCAGAAGACTTTCATACTTACATCCTTCTGCAGAGTGACCCACGTTATGCTGATCAGCTATCACTTCTCTCAACTCTTCTTCTAAACTCTCCTGCTGTACCTCTCCTGTTCTGTCATCATCTTGAGTCACTGTGGTGTTCTGGCTTACCACTGGCACCTCCTCTTCATTTTCATCACGATCATCTATCAAAACTGAAACCAGTGTAAACAGTACAGATATTGAACTAAAAGTAGGAAGGAATCTCTAAATAAGCCCTGAAGCATATGAAAATGTTCTGGCCTCCTGAAAAATTGCTGGTTTCCTGTATAAGCGACCTGGCAGACAGATGCTTGAACTCTGCTGGTGTATTCAAATACTGATACACGGCATCTTTTTGCAATAAATGTATACAGTAAATATTCAGCGATGTAAATTTCCCCAAAATTTGATATTCTGTTGTTAAGATCACTCGCAGGAACCTGCGTGTCAAATTTTGAATATAATAAGTGACTAAATCAATTTGACCAGAATTTCCTTGAATAAATTGTAGGGACTTTAAAGAAGCCATTTCAAATTCAGGACTTTCAAGCATCATGGGAACCCTGCTAAACAATGTAACACTGCATGTGATAGGTCAAGTTCAAATTATAGCCGAAACACGAGTGACTGGCTAAGTCTTTGAACCGGTACAGCACAGGATATTACCTCTGAGTCATTTAATCAAGATGGCAACCTAATATTAGTGTCAAGGTTACTGAGTATTTGACATCACTTTTCATTTGAAAAAAAAAGTTTCTCATCCCCTGTTATTTACCCAGTGTATGCATAGTGACTTGGTATCATTCACATATCCGTTGTCTGAAATAGCTGCCATGCCATAACATACTGATATGCCACAAAAGAAACTTACCCTCTGTGCCTATTTCGTCAAGAGTCTTGCCTCTGAAGACATTGGTGTCTCCTCTTTCCAGTGACATCAGCAGGCGACTTATTTTGCATACTTGCAGTGTTGCTTCGGGTAGCCTATAGTAGTTTCGATGCACATTAATATCGTGTCCAAGGAAACCTGCGAGAACATCAAGTTCATTATTACTCAGATTCATGAACTGTGAGACTGTCGCCACATGCTTTCTCAGGTTTGTTGATGTCAGTCTTTCTGGATTTGATGCACCACAACTACGAGCATAAAGTCTGAGGCACTGATCTCCGCGCTGGCACTCCTTTGAGTTGTACTGTCTTGCAAAGACATACGGGTTCTCAGGATGCACACTGGCCTCCTCTCTCATATCACAGAGCAGATTTACAGAGTCTTTGAGTCTTGGAGGCAATAAAACTGGCACATTTCTTCCCCGCTTTCCTGGAATTTCAATCCTTGTCAGTTGACGACACAGTGACTTTTCAAGAGGTGTGAGACTCTGATTTACTTCTTCATCTTCTCCAACGCTGTTCTTGTCTTTGTTTTCTTCATATGTTTTCAACAGCATTCTTGAAACTTCTCCTTCCCGACGTCGATTAAATAATATGACTTGAGCCAATGTTGCTTTACACAGTGATGCCCATGATGTTTCAACTAATGTCTTCTCTTTCAAATTCCTAACAGTGTTGTCTATTATGTCATTCAACCTATTGTTCAACTTCATGACATCTTTCGTCAATGGCAGAAGTTTTGATTTGTTTGACCTTCTTGACTGAAGTGTGTGGACTGCATTGCCTGAGATTTGGTTTTCCCATTCAAGGTTATGAAGCTCAATGTACCTGTTAGCTTGCTCTTCATTTTCTTTGGACTCTGTTTGTATAGCTTGACTGACGGCAATCTGCGCACATGATTTCAGGTAGTAGCCAAGCTTCAAGGCAAGAGATGGGGTTGTGTAAGTTCCATTTTCTTCATCATACCCTGCAAGACACCGAACTGCCTGTACAACTGTACTGAACTTCGATGGGTTTATTACGTCCTGTAGGTGTACTATTGAATTATCTAATTCTCGTAACTTTATCAGCAAACGTCCAAGTGCTCTGATGCGCTCTGATACTTGAACCTTTATATTTCTCAAGTGGGCATTACGATCATAGGCTCTTGTAGCACATTTCATTATCAAAGGGTCATTTCTTGCGACTATGATTACATCATCTTGCATCATATGCGGCAACACCTTTTCTCTGATTATTTTGCTAGTACCATGTGCAACTGGCATTAGATATGATGCTGCTTTCTGGTATCTTCTTCCTCTCTTTTCTGTGCTTTGGTCAGTTTTCCTTTCTGCCAACGGACACTTATTTACATGTTTCCCTATTACATTCTTTGAGAAAAGTGCAAGGCAATGCGGACACGGCAAGTAATCACCACCAGTTTTCGTAGTTTCACAACCTGGTCTTCTGTATGGGACTACATCTCCAATACCAGTTTTGGTTACTTGATAATTATGGTCATAGTTACCCCTGTTCTTCAGTTTCTTCAAATGCTTTAATCTCTCTTTTGAACTCTTCTGAAAGCTGAATGCTTGAGCAACTGCTGCTTCTGCTTTATGTCTTCTTTCGAAATGTCGATACAAATGACCAATTTCTTTCTTACAGTACACACAAAAATGCTTCCTGTCCCATATCCTTTTGCCAGACACATAGGCTTTCGCTTGTTTCACACCAACGGTCCGCCTTCCTAATTGACCGAATTTTCTTGATACTTGAGCTTGAGTTGACTTAACTGTTTTCCTTGTATTGCTATACCCACTTGTCGATGATGTGGTAGAACTCAGATTAGTATGTGGCTGGGTATCTGAATCAAGTGTCTCAGACTCTGATTGTGAAGGTTGATAGTCTGGATCAGCAATACTATCTTGGTCATGGTCGTTGTCAGTGTCAATAACACTGTATGGTTGAACAACTGCCATTGGAGTTGCTGGCTGGTCATAAGTCACACTATACTTCTCCACAATTGCACTTTCAATACTTTTAGAAACATCAGAGACAGAGTTTGGCATGTAAGCACTTTCAGAAATGTTTGGCACGGGGAACGACTTCACAGTGCTATCAGAAATGACAGATACAGGGTTTAACACTATAGTGTCTTCAGGAGGGCTGGATACAAGGTTTGACTTGACAAGGCTTTCAGAACCACAGGATAGATGGTTAGGGATGACGGTACCTTCAGGATTGTTGGATACAGGGTGTGACTTGACAAAGCTTTCAGGAATACTGTGTGCAGGGTTTCGCATACCATTGCCATCAGGAATGCTGGATTCAAGGTTTGACTTGACAAGGCTTTCAGACCCACCAGATACAGGGCTTGGCATGACAGTACCTTTAGGAACGTTGGATACAGGGTGTGACTTGACAAAGCTTTCAGGAATACTGGGTGCAGGGTTTGGCATAACATTGCCATCAGGAATGCTGGATTCAAGGTTTGACTTGACAAGGCTTTCAGACCCACCAGATACAGGGCTTGGCATGACAGTACCTTCAGGAACGTTGGATACAGGGTTTGACTTGACAAAGCTTTCAGGAATACTGGGTGCAGGGTTTCGCATACCATTGCCATCAGGAATGCTGGATTCAAGGTTTGACTTGGCAAGGCTTTCAGACCCACCAGATACAGGGTTTGGCTTGACAGTACCTTCAGGAACGTTGGATACAGGGTGTGACTTGACAAAGCTTTCAGGAATACTGGGTGCAGGGTTTGGCATATACTTGCCATCAGGAATGCTGGATTCAAGGTTTGACTTGACAAGGCTTTCAGACCCACCAGATACAGGGTTTGGAATGACAGTACCTTCAGGAACGTTGGATACAGGGTGTGACTTGACAAAGCTTTCAGGAATACTGGGTGCAGGGTTTCGCATACCATTGCCATCAGGAATGCTGGATTCAAGGTTTGACTTGACAAGGCTTTCAGACCCACCAGATACAGGGCTTGGCATGACAGTACCTTCAGGAACGTTGGATACAGGGTTTGACTTGACAAAGCTTTCAGGAATACTGGGTGCAGGGTTTCGCATACCATTGCCATCAGGAATGCTGGATTCAAGGTTTGACTTGGCAAGGCTTTCAGACCACCAGATACAGGGTTTGGCTTGACAGTACCTTCAGGAACGTTGGATACAGGGTGTGACTTGACAAAGCTTTCAGGAATACTGGGTGCAGGGTTTGGCATATGCTTGCCATCAGGAATGCTGGATTCAAGGTTGACTTGACAAGGCTTTCAGACCCACCAGATACAGGGTTGGAATGACAGTACCTTCAGGAACGTTGGATACAGGGTGTGACTTGACAAAGCTTTCAGGAATACTGGGTGCAGGGTTTCGCATACCATTGCCATCAGGAATGCTGGATTCAAGGTTTGACTTGACAAGGCTTTCAGACCCACCAGATACAGGGCTTGGCATGACAGTACCTTCAGGAACGTTGGATACAGGGTGTGACTTGACAAAGCTTTCAGGAATACTGGGTGCAGGGTTTGGCATAACATTGCCATCAGGAATGCTGGATTCAAGGTTTGACTTGGCAAGGCTTTCAGACCCACCAGATACAGGGCTTGGCATGACAGTACCTTCAGGAACGTTGGATACAGGGTGTGACTTGACAAAGCTTTCAGGAATACTGGGTGCAGGGTTTCGCATACCATTGCCATCAGGAATGCTGGATTCAAGGTTTGACTTGGCAAGGCTTTCAGACCCACCAGATACAGGGCTTGGCATGACAGTACCTTCAGGAACGTTGGATACAGGGTGTGACTTGACAAAGCTTTCAGGAATACTGGGTGCAGGGTTTGGCATATACTTGCCATCAGGAATGCTGGATTCAAGGTTTGACTTGGCAAGGCTTTCAGACCCACCAGATACAGGGTTTGGCTTGACAGTACCTTCAGGAACGTTGGATACAGGGTGTGACTTGACAAAGCTTTCAGGAATACTGGGTGCAGGGTTTGGCATATACTTGCCATCAGGAATGCTGGATTCAAGGTTTGACTTGACAAGGCTTTCAGACCCACCAGATACAGGGTTTGGCATGACAGTACCTTCAGGAACGTTGGATACAGGGTGTGACTTGACAAAGCTTTCAGGAATACTGGGTGCAGGGTTTTGCATACCATTGCCATCAGGAATGCTGGATTCAAGGTTTGACTTGACAAGGCTTTCAGACCCACCAGATACAGGGTTTGGCTTGACAGTACCTTCAGGAACGTTGGATACAGGGTGTGACTTGACAAAGCTTTCAGGACTGTTTGATTCAGGACCAGACTTGACACTTAGTCTAATGTTTTTAGGAATGCTGAATACAGAATTTGATGCGAGGCTCTTCTCATGGGTGCCAGCTACAGGTTCTGACTTAGCACTGCTTTCTGCACGACTGAGTAGGTGGTCTGATATGACACTGCTTTTAAGCTGCAGAGATACAGGGTTTGATTGAATTGGTATCATACCGGTAGTAATGTCAGTAACTCTTTTGGCAGAAACCCTTGGAATAACAGCTGGCATGCACTGCTTCGTTTTCACAGTTGGATGTGGCGCATCACTTGTAAGGCCTGTATCTATCCTGATAGGTTTAGATGACATATCGGCTGCCAAGGAGTCCATGCCACCTTGTTTGCCCAGAGAGACTTCAGAACTCTGCAGAAAGAATGAATTATGAGGTCAGCTTACTAAAATATAATGTTCACATGCCCTGACTGAAGGGGATGGATTATTTTCAATCTTCCTAGTATTGGTAATTACTTGAAATGAATTGAAATTTCCAGATGTCAACCTAATGTGTTATGGCTGCTTCTTAAATATAAATATAATGCCAATTAATGGTATAAAGCAAATAGGAAATTGGCCGGGGGGCTTTCCTTATTGTTTTCTACTGTTTGGACATAGGGCAAGAATAAACCGTAAAGCAGTGCTATTCAGCAGAAGTATCAAATTATATGCTGTCTGTTTGACATAGAGTAGAAAAGGCAAACTATATATCAGGCTAAGGTTACTGAGCAGATAAATTTGTGGATTACAGGGCTTGACAATTTTTTTCCAGTTCACTTGTCCGTCGGACAAGTGGATTTTTAATTTCACTTGTCCTCTCAAAATTTTACTTGTCCTCCATTTGTAATAATCAAGACCAAAATACTTGCGACGAATTCCGTAGCAGCTTTCAGGGCTTTCTTATTTTGGTAATTTTCGCCGATGTTGACGCCGATTTTTCTCAAAAGTTTACATTGAAGTAGGCCTGCGTACGGTCTGTGTGTTCCCGGCGTTATACGGCCTCCACCACAAGAGGCGGTATAACGCCGGGAACACACAGATCTGTACGCAGGGCTTACATTAAATTTGAAGGTACATATCATACATCGGCTTCCTGTGTTTGGCAAGCATAAATGCCGTCGTAAAAAGATTGGTCAGTTTCTGTCGCTGGTCGTCGTCATTCGGTTCACGCATTGCGAGTGCATGCGATCGGGGTGTTGGCAAGTGAATCCGTATCGGGCTCAGTGGGACCCACAAAATTTCCACAATCATTGTCCCCGTCACGATCTCATCTGCGATGCGCCAAACAGTCCAAATGCGGTTGACTAAACTCGTGAGACCTTATCGATTCAATGCGAAACATGTCGCATCCGTCAAGAAAAGCATTTCGCTTGGTTTGGCCATGGAGGTAGTCTCTTCCTACCTCCATGGTTTGGCAATGATGGGGTATTTGAGACACGCGACGTACAGAACATTTTGGAACCGTCATATTTCAACCAAGGCTACTGTGCTTTCCATTTCGGCAGATAACATCTACGGCGTTTTTCCTCATCAAAACGCTTATGTTTAGATCTTTTGTCAGAAACATCGTTCTAATCATCACATCGAGTCGTCGATTCTCAGACGATGGCGCTGTCGTAAATCATTGCAACGTCGTTTCTCAGAGTTACACAATGCCCATCGTCGTAAACTATGCGCCTCTTTACGGCAACAGCTTTGCTGGTTTTTGCGGAGGTCTGCGCAACTGCGGAGCGGAAATTACGCTCTGGCTCGCGAAAATGCACAATGCCTTGTTTGCGTTAGTGGAAATATTACCGTAAAATACTCATATTTACAGCGATCACTCCACAAACTATCTGCCAACAATGTTCGTCTACTTCGCGAGCTGCATAAATGATTTTGAAGTACTGCACGGTCGATCGCCGATAAGCAATATGATTGGGTTTTGCAATTTTTACCTAATTTGTTGGGGCGGAGCAGTCAGCATACAACAAAGAAATGCTGTTTACGCAAATTTAAGCGACTTTTTTAATTGGACGATGAAACAATTTCATGTCGATCATCGAAAAATTGCAACATCGTGTGAGTCGGCAAGTGAATCGCAGAAGAACGTCACAATTGTATCTAAAAAAGTCAGTGATTGACATTTATTTTGTGTGAACGACAACGCAAATCGGGCGACACATGCACAAACCGCAACTTGGGTTCGCGTTGATTGCGCCAGAAGTTGTATAAACAACTTGTCCGGCGGGCGACCAGATTTTATTTTTGACTTGCCCGAACGTAAATTTCACTTGTCCCGGGCGTCGGGCGATAGGAATTGTCAAGCCCTGGATTATAACAAATGGTTTTGTCTTCTTCTGATGCGAGACACTCATATCTGACTTTACTGATCACAAAGACTACTGTAAAACAGGGACTACCCAGTGTAATATGTAAATTTGATTTTGAAATGCTATACTATAGAGGAGCTTTCAACAAACACATTACATCTTACTGAGGACTTGCATACAATCTTAGCCTCTGCAAAAATAAAAATATTCTGATGTAGAGCACACTAGTATATTTTAGGTTGACTATGGTCATTTATCATGAAAACATTTACACTCTGGGCATGTTCCTCAGATATGCATATACTGAGTATGCACATTTTCTGCTGACATAAACTGAAAAACAAAACATATCTGTGATGATACTTGCTCTGATGAATAGCTGGAATGAGTGTTGGTTGCAAGTACAGTAATTGAGCTATAAAAGGAGCATCAATGGCTGTGATTTTTGACAACTTTTTCTCATTAGTTCTGAGACTCACCACTGTATGGTCATAGAAAGCTTGAATCTTAAGGAAGGTTTGAATACACTCTTCACTTTGAGGTCTTTCCAATGGGTCAATAGCAAGCATATTCAATATTAGACCTGACATCAGCTGAGGGAATTCACACACATGTCCAAGGTTGTAGCATCCTTTTATGATGTTGTCTCTGAGACCCTGTAAATCGTCCTGAAAAGGTGAAGTTGACTGGAATGGGTGATGTCCTCCGCTCATAAGATAATATAGTATGCAGCCAGCAACCTACAAGAAACATTTATATTACTAATTCCTTAAGATTTCTGACCAGCAGAAAATACATCATGATATTTCTGTATGTGAGGGGTCAATTTAAGATTCAGACTCAGACCCTTATTTTACTTAGTCAGCTGCAGCCAACCAGTGTGTGAAATTAACCTGAAATGCATGCTGGTCCGAAGGACCAATAGCAAAGGGATTCTGCTGGTCCTTCTTGATGTATGTTGGTCCAACAAAAAACTGACAAAAGAAACCCTTTAAAAATATACTTTCAATTGAAAATAACTGGTAACATGGTACACTATCAGTCTCCCCTACTCTGGTGTTGTTATAAAATATTGATACAAATAAATGAACAAATATACACTTTAAAATTTAATTTTGTATTGCTCAATAATATATGCCAATACTAGAGGTTGGTATTACCTAGAAACAGATCTCTATGGGAAAAGGTTTCATAGTTCATTCCAAAATTAACATAGGGAAAAGTCTTTCAGTTTTCATTCCAAATTAATATGAGAAAAATTATATCATCAGTCCTCATTTCCAATTAACATGGGAAAAAGTCTGTTTTCATTTCAAATTTCAAAATTTTTGGGGAAAAATCTTTCAGTTTTCATTCCAAATTAAGGTAATATGCACCTCGAAAGTGAAAGACTTAAACTTTTGCTCAGACTTTCCTCAGTGAAACTTTCAACCATTCTCTTACCATATCAAGAATAAAAATCAGGGGTCACCGTGCAAACTTTGGTACTAGAGAGACAAATAACTTGCGATTTCTTGATATTTGAAATCCAAAATGGCCGCCATCCCTGTATTTACTCTATGGGAAAAAATAAAATTTTTGATTTTCGAAAAACTAAGACGGTGAAAACTTTTCTTTCGTCGAGAGCTTCAAAATGAGCCCCCACAAGTGGTAGGTCAGAAGAAAAATGATAAAATTTGAAGGCCCGAATTTCTGTCCCCGAGGTGCGTTCTACCTTAATATGAGAAAAATTCTTTCAGTCCTCATTTCCAATTAACATGGGAAATAGTCTCAGTTTTCATTTCAAATAAACGTGGGTAAAGTCTTTCAGTTTTCATCTCATATCTCTACTACGTGGGAACAAATCTCCAGTTTTCATTTACATCATCAGCTATTTCAAACAGATCATGGGCATGATCATCCTCAGAGCAGCTAGAGTCTCCAAACTCAAAGTCAGATGCATAGCCTGATTCTACATCAGTATCCCGATCAGCACACTCAGTAGCAACTGCATTTGCAGCATCTGCCTCCTTTTGCACAGTTTCATGTGCTCCTGAGTAGATGTAGATGCAGTGACCGTCACAGCATCTGCCATCAACTCCTTTTTTAAGGCGAGAGGAGCCATCCAGACAAAGTCTTTTGATGGACGGTTATTCATACATATGGCATGGGCATTACGGAATAGATACTGAGATAACAGTTTTGTGAAGACTGCACTGTTCATTTTTGCAGTGTTACCTCAGCTGTGGCGCATTGTGTTTCTTAGCGTGTTCCACGGTGCTTTTATGAACCTCTGACTGACTGTATGAGGCTAAATTCGAGTGTCTAAAGTTGTTAGTGCCAACCACAAACAGACCCTTAGTTCAAAAAACGCCACATTGGTAATCACCCTACTTGATAAGCTCCACATCTCTGACAGCAGAGCTAAAAACTATTGTTATGCTCTGTAATGTGACTATTCTTCAATCTTTTACTTTTTCAAAATTAGAAAAAGCATCAATTTCTGAAGAAGCCCTTCCAGGCTGTGCACTACTTTCATATAAATAAGCTATTTTTCTGTATAACTTGACAGTATTTTCAACGTATTTTGCAGCTATGTGGTTGTCAAACACATACATGGAAATAAAGTGAAGGTACAGTAGAGTCACATACAATGCTGCTGTACATAAAATGTATTATCTTGAATGCTTATGCAAACATCAATTATTACCTGAACATCGGCTGACTTTTTGTACATAAAATTACATCCAGAGAAAAATGCAACACAGGTTTCGGAAGCCATCCATGCGCATGTACCAGCTACACATGTTGCTAGAGTTGTTTTCCCAAGGTCGAGACGTTTACTTATGCCAAAATCAGCTATCTTTAATGTTCCATCAACATCTACATAAAAAGAGAATGAATTGTATCAGCAAGACATTGCAGCTATTATTTTTCTGCAAGATCAAGTATCATATACAGTATGTGCAAAGGCAAAAATTAAAGTCATGATACATCACAATTCGATAAAATAAATGTATTTAATTAACACTTTTCCTGCCAAGTCCATATTTCACCATCAGGTCAAGGTGGTTAAAATTAATGAAACACAACATATTCCATATGATGTATTTTAACATAGTACTGTACATTTGAAGGCTGATGAAAACATAAATACTGTAAACTTGATTTTTTTTGGACCAAAGATGCTATAACAGACTAAGCCAAGTGGGTGAAAATATGTCATGTTTTGGCATAAAAAGTCAGTCTACTACCAAAAATGGGAAAAATTGCCCCAAAACACAATTATGCAAATTTTACCACCATTTCAACAAACTACAGTGACGTCACTCCTATGAACCTCCACACCAAGTTTCAATTCAATGGGTCTTGTGGTTTCAGAGAAGATTGTTTTACCAAAAATGGGGGAAAATAATTCATGAAAAATATATTAACTCCACATGGAGAAGATCTTTTAAGGTCTACCTAAAGTACTTGCAGACCAATTTTTAAAGCAATCTGACATGAGAATTTCAAGTTTATCATTTTTCACATTTTTCCAGCTAATTTGCACATTTTTTGGCAATGATAACTTCATTTGAACAATTTCCCATCTACAGCCCATCATCCATGTACACATCAAATATCAAGGTGAAATGTGCAGCGGTTTTCAAGTTTTTGATGTTGACGGACACACATACATAGATCTAAATATGCACAATACATACATGCATACATACAGACTTATCCTTGCTTATGAGAAAAGCTTCCATTCCTACTATAAATATATATAGCATATGGATATTGTGCTAAAACTAAAAATATGTCAATTTCACCACAATTTGAAAAATTCTGTCTGAAGTCAGTCCTGGGAATCTCCATACCAAGTTTCAAGCGAATTGAACTTGCAGTTTCAGAGAAGATTTTTGACCAAAAAGTGGCATTTTTGATCTTATTTGCAAATTTTTGACGAAAATACTCAAAAATAAAAAGGACCGGCCTTCTATCCATCATGCATATACACTCCAAATATCAAGTCTGGAGGTAATGCTGGTCTCAAAATATTTGAGAGGACATACATACACATACATACCGTACAAACATTCAGACATGCATACATACAGATACCATCAACTTTAGCTTGTACAATAGTATAAGCTCACATTGATATACCAAATGCGAGCTATAAACAACCAGTAATTTTAGCATACATACTAAACTTGGTTTCATGTAAAAAACACTAAAAGCTTGGTAGCACAGCTTGCGATAAATTTCCACACTTTATCAGAAGGTACCAACTTATTTTGGCAATAAATTTTCAAAAAACCAAGCTGGAGAAATCATGAGTTACCAATCAATTTTGCTGGCTCTCAATGAAACCCCTGAATCCAAAACAGTTTTATCACTATCTCATAAAAATCTCATTCAGTCAACCATGTTTATAGGATAGCCTATTTCTACAAGTAAATCAATGTAATTATATCGGTGAAACATGTATTGTGAGTACCCTCACCTATTAAAAGGTTCTCCGGCTTCAAATCTCGATGAATGATTCCCATTTGATGGAGCTCATTTATTCCAGTTAAAAAGTCCTTGCACAGGGAAAGACGTCTGTTCACCGTCAATGGCAATTTACAAGGAATTCTCCCTTCAATTAGATCTCTGGCATTTCCCTCACATAACGGTGTCACAAAATATGTGAAGTCATCATCTTCTTCAACATGCACTTGAGGCAGAACATTTTTGACAGTAGCTGAAACATTTGCCTCAGATAACAATCTGAATATATGAAGTTCGTCCTTCAGCACCGCATCACTTTCCACTCGCTTGATAGCTACAGCAAGGTCTTGATATAACCCCAGGAACACCTTCCCCCTGCTTCCTGCTGCAATGAGACAGCTTTTGTGGTATTTTATCGCATTGAGCTCCTTCAAATTCTTCAAATTTCTTAGGAATGAAAGTTTTTCACTCCATCTACCACCCTAAAATAAAGCAGAAAGAGCAATGGCATTACTCAGTTACCAAAAAAAGAGGATATTCATTTTCCCTAAATGTTACTATAAATACATGTCAGATTTTTCACTGAACATTAGCCTCCTCAGTTTAAAAATTATAGTATTCACAACACAAGTGAAACTATTCTAAATTCATTTTACTTTGATTAAAATTTGTCACTTCATCTCTAATTCCTAAGAGTACTTTTATTAATTATTGAAAAATTAAAACATTAGAAAATGATTAACAGAAATAAAGTTACTGCACAAGGAATATCCCAAAATATACTAATGCAACACCATTCTTAGAAGCTAAAAACTTTGAAGAGCCTATGTACAGTTTGTATGAACTTACCGTTGCAGGATATGGCCCATGCGGAGAAACAACTGGGGAAGCTATTTAAAACAAAATGGAAATAAATAAATCAGTAATGCATCAATTTATCTTAGGAGTCCAAACACTAATGTATACAAGTGCATTTTGATACAATATGGATGGCAAAAGAACCAACTCAAGAAGGCCATATTTTTAACATCATACTCATATACCACATGTCCATAATGTGCAGTCTGAAAAACTGGGCTAACTGACCATTTTTGGCTACAACACCAAGAGCTAGTAAGAGGTCTGAATTGCTAAAACCTGGCTTTAAATAAACAGTACTATGAAGCATGTGCCTTAGCTGCTACTTCTGTTCTTTTGATATTTTTTACAAGTTGTATATTTATATGTACCTGGTGTCATATGCCACTTCTGACACTGTTTGATTTCATCTTCATTGGTTGAGGTTTTTTCACAAATGTCACATCTGAATTTCCTGGTCTTTGCAGCCTGCTTATTCAAAGGGAGTGGGGGGTAAGCAAATTTTTTTCTAAATGTCCTTTAGGGGAGGCAGTTACCCAATACAAGTCTTTTTCACCAACTTCAAATCATGCAATTTGGCTTAAATCATAGAAAACATGTTTTTGTAGGGCTTCCTGAACTCCCTCTAATTTGAATCATGTAAAGACATCGTTTTCACCGAACTTTTTCAGCAAACTGCAGACAAGTCCTATTGACCGTAGTGAGTATTAAACTGATGCTCAAAGCAAACAAAAGATATGCAAATATACAGTTGGTTGTCATAATGTCAAAAGGTAATCAGTGCTTGTACCCACCCCTACGATAATGATTTAGACCTGTCTCAGTCTAGAGGGTGCTGTTTTTCCCATTATTCAAATTACTGGGAGTTCAGGAAGCCCTACAAAAACATTCGTTTTCTATGATTTTAGCCAAATCGCTTGATTTGAATTTGGTCGCAACGACTTGTATTGGTTGACAGCCTCCCCTATAGAACATTAAGACAAAAATTTCACTTACCCACCCGTCCCTTTCACAGAAAAAATATGAAACAACTTGTCAGTAAAATCACAACAACAGCCTGCACAAGGAAACCTTTGATTTATAGGACAAGCATTGCTATATGGCCACATCAACAATTAGTACAGACTCTCTATATTGCAAGGTGAGAGCAAGTAGGGCTGCATTTTCCACTTCAATTTCAAAGATGTTAAAAAATGTTCAAGTTGACATGTAGATATTTATCCATACAAATTAGGTTGCACCCTGCTTTAAGAGAAGGCACATGTTTACAGAACATTACAACGAAGGATCCACATATCTGATAAGCTTTGTGTCACTGACAGCGGAGCTCAAAATGAAATTTAGTGCATTCTCAGAAGATCATAGGTAATCACTGGTGGTTTGAACATTAATTCAATTGCTACTGTAACACTTCAAATAAAATAATGACTGTGTTTCCTTGGTAACTTAAGTGTTTTCGCTAGGGTTGGGGAACATAGGCAAGTAATTTCTGAACCTTGGTAACATTTTTACTGTCTCCAAATAGGACTGCATTGACATGCCCTGGGGAACCCAGGTAAAATTTACCTGCTTATCAGAGTTTCAGCAAATACTTGTCACTGTCAAAAATGCGCAGGTTATAAACAGCAAAAGTAGCATTTTTTGAGTAACCTACCCCAAAGCTAGCCAATATGTAAAGCCTTGGTAAACTTCTCCACTGTAATGCTGGGTACCTACCCCACCCCCAGCTATCAGAAAAATGCTTACCAATTTTGACAATTAGAACAATTTTCCTTTCTGGCCAAGTCTACAGATCGAATCTGGTATCTGTTCATTATCAGTCTTCTTACACATTTAATACACATTGTGTGCCTACAGGCCATTAACAGGGTCACCACACTGGTTAATGATCCATCATGAGTCATGCACGCCCCTCTGACACCTTTCTTTTGTGTTTTGCGAAGAGCTAAAATTCTGGCAGCTTCCACACGTCTCCTCACTTCCTGCACTTGTTTTAATCTCTGCTTTAGTTGGGCCCGAATTTCATCCTTCTTTGCAAGCTCAGGTTCAAAAGCATCAAATTTGTTCTACAATAATAAACATAATAGTAAACTTGCGAATAGTATCCGATTTGATACTCAGTTCCTGACCTCTATGCGGTTTATGTATTTATATCTATTCTGTATGGTATGGCCCAATAATAATCTTGAACGTTGTATAAATAATACCTGTCTCTATAAAAAGTTTAATCAATGTACTTGATGGAACAATATTAAATTATTTATAAATCGAGCACTTTCCTTCCCTTTTAATGGAGAAGTTCATCAGGGCTGATTTTTACATATGTGTTAGCTTTTGGGCTGGTTATTCAATATGCACCACTTTTGCTGTTCATAACTCGCATATTTTTAACAAAAACGGCCAAAAAATAACAGCGGAAGTTGCATTCTAGGGCTTCATCAACTTTTCTGAATTTTGATTCATGGGGAAAAGCTTCAAGTTAGGTGCTTTCATCACGTGATATGGCAGAGACCATTTTCCAATGAATATGGCATTGTTCATCATCCACATTCACACCACGTTGTGCGTATTTGTGAGATAGTGAACAACAATGACATAACCATTGGAAATGGTCCCTCACATATCATATGATGAAAGCATCAAGCTTGGCGCTTTTTTCCAGGAATCAAATTCAATGAAGTTGATGAAGCCCTAGAATGCAATTTCCGCCACTATTTTCGGCCATTTTTGTTAAAAATTGCGCTTGTCATAAATGGCGAAAGTGATGTTTCTTGAATGAACAACCCTTTAGCTAGCACATATGTATAAATACTGTCAAGGGCACTGCGCTCACATTAAGTTTGGATTGGTCCATTTAAGAAATATTTAAACCAGACAAGTCATTGTTGATGACACAGTCCCCGCTTGTCCATTTTGTTATTATCTTTGGTGTCTAGGTAGCTGTGGTCTAGGTAGCTGTGGAATGACATTGATGCAACGGGTGCATCAGGCCTGTGACTTGCATAATAAAGTAATCTGAGGAACGTTCAATAAAATTGACCTATCTCTGCCGGTAATGACCACTGAAGGAACTTTTGATTACATCACACATAACGATGCCCTCACTGCCTCTAGTATCATGATGGCACATACTATACACATGGTTTGGAGAAATGGTATGGGATCGGGTATGTTGTTGTAATCAGCCATTTCGGATCATATAATGAAACAAATTCATGTGCACAAGAATGCAGCCATATCACGTTTAAACAAAATCAGTCCATCGAAGGACAGTGACCTATGTTTATGTTTCAAAGACAAAAAAAAATCACACCAAAATTGAAATCAAATGGCTGTATATTGACCATATGGATCATAGCACAAAATTAGTAGACATGCATATGTATGCCATAGTACTTAATCTTTGTACCAAGTCTCAACAACATTGGATAAGGAATATTTGCATATGATTAGCCTCAAAGACATGAAGAAATCCAAAAATGACCATGTGGCAGCGATATTGGGGGAAAATGACAATCTGGCAACCATATTGGAACATACGTCACGAAGTACATTGACATGTATATGCATGCCATAGTGCATGATCTTTGTGCCAAGTTTGGACAAAATCGGTGTAATGACCTGTGAATTAAGCCTCAAAGACATGCAAAATTTCAACAAAATGGCAGTTCTGCAGCTATATTGGCTCCAATCACAAGGTTAATTGATACATGCATATGTATGCCACAGTGCTTTGCCTTTGTGCCATGTTTGAACAAAATCGGTTAAAGGATATTTGAGTTATGGTTCAAAGACATTAAAAAAATCGCAACAAATGGCCGCAACACGCCCATATTGGATCGTATCGCAATATAATGCTACATGTGTATGTAGGCCATAGTGTTATGCCTTTGTGCCAAGTTTGAACAGAATCGGTTCAAGGATGTTTGAGCTAATGGTTCAAAGGCATGAAAAATCGCAAACAAAATGGCAGTCTCACGCCCATTTTGGATCGTATCTCGAAATAATTTGACATGCATATGTAGGTCATAGTGTTATGCCTTTGTACCAAGTTTGAACAGAATCGTTTCAAGGATGTTTGAGTTATGGTTCAAAGACATGAAAAATCGCAAACAAAATGGCCGCCTCATACCCATATGGGATCTTATCGCCATATAATTCGACATGCATATGTAGGCCATAGTGTTATGCCTTTGTGCCAAGTTTGAACAGAATCGGTTCAAGGATGTTTGAGTTTTGGTTCAAAGACATGAAAAATCGCAAAAATATGGCCACCTTGCGGCCATATTGAATCGTATCACAAAATAAATTGATGTGCATCTGTAGGTCATAGTGCTATGCCTTTGTGCCAAGTTTGAACAAAATTGGTTCAGCAGTGTCTGAGAAACGGCAACGGACACACGGGACCCAATCTATAAGTCCCCGCCGGACTTCGTCCGCGGGGACTAAAAACAAGAAATACAAAAGCAAATAAGGTCTACAGCTTAGGTACTGGAGGTCAACTTCTATAGCAACGGAACAAGCAAATTCTACATACATTTGCAAATGTCCATCAAAAAAATCAGCCAGAGAAGGCTAGACAAAAATAAAAGGTGGGAGAGTGGGGAAATAATAATGTAAAAAGGATCTGGTAAAAAAAATAATGCTACCTCATCAGTCTCTACCTCGTCAATCTTCCAGACCCCTCCCCATAATCAAATGTTCCACCCCTTCCTATCGACCATGTTAGAGCTACAATGGGCCAGATAGCAAGAAATATTAAATATATACAACCTTGGGGATTTCCCCAGTCGGTGGTATTATTTGAAGGTACACAGCACTTGGCACTTAAGTTAGTTATAGATAGTGAAATGCCTTCCACTGTGGTGGGGTGTGATTATGACATCTAGAATTATCCAGGATCCAAATTTTTCATCAGTTCTTCTGTTTTACATGAAAAAGTTGCAAACATTGGTCTGCAATAAATAAATTAACCTCAGCTTTGTTCCTCGGATCAAATTTTACTGCATATTGATACCATGCAATCATGACAAAATTATGTTCACAGCCTTCAAAACTGTCTCACAACATATCCTGGGTCATAGGTTATTTAAGGTCACAGACTGAGAAAGTTTACAAGTTTGAGGGTTTCCCAACACTTAGAAGATCCCTTGCTGGAGGATACTCCCTATGCTCCCCTCCTCTTACAACTAGACTCAGTCTTTCACATGCGGTGGCAAGATAAAAGAAATTTAGTCCTGCCTACAGCTGTTTCTGGTTGCTAAAATATGTCACATTTATGCCATTCATGACCACAAGCCCACAAGTGCAGGGGTGAGCAAATAAGTTTTTGAGTCTCTTGCCCTTGGGCTAGTATCCCTCAAAATATCAATAGCCATCGAGCACTTTTGTTGAGTGACTGCGACTAGCCCAACTTCAGTATATGAAGTTCATGGTTTCACTATGTGCTCTCCAAGTGCATAACGTGAGCTAAAAGTAATCTCTTTTCAGTGCAATGCATGCATGGGAGGGGTACATGAATATCTGGAAGATGTACCAATTCATTACGGTTGATAACATTACCTTTTGATGAAAGAAAGCAATAAAGAATGACAAAATACCATATGGTAGAACCGAAGTTCAAGTGACAGAATTGCAAGTAAAAACAAACTTTATTGCAGTAGTTTTAATCTATGGCCCCTGCTCACTAATAGAAGAGTCGTTATGATGTCATATACACCATGATGACGCTATGATGTTTCCTTACTTCAGGATTAAATTCAAGCTTTAATTTCTCTGAACTACGTTTACTTCATCCCTGTGTTGAAATAATAGTGTGATTTTGAACCTGGGAAAAGAATTCTATGTCAGTTAGGCTCGGAAACCGTTTCTTTGTTCACTTCGCCTTTACGCAATGATGTTCTCTATTTCATTTGATGCTGATTGATTTTGCTACTCGTCTAATTTTGCTAACCCATCGACTACTGGGCACCAAAAGTACTTGCCCAGCGGTAAAAATGCTATATACATGAGCTTGGGATAGTCATTGGAGCTACCAAAAGCTCCATGGGCTAGTGGACTTGCTCCACAAAGGTTACAGTGTGACACCAGCAAAGAAGAGAACGTCCTCTCAAGAAGCTTTCTAGGGCCTGCCCTTACTGTATGTTCAGTACAATTCTATTCTTCCTAACATTTTCTCACTGCCTTGTGATACAAAGAACTTCAAATTCACGATCATTGCTTGGCAGGGCTATTGTGTCACTGTGCATAGCATACTTTGGGTAATTACAATGTTTTGTCTGCCTGTTGTTGGCATTACCAGGTGCAGCCATCAACTAAGCTGTTTGTGCAAAAAGGTGTTCGTGCAAAGTTTTTCAGCGGACGGGCAAAGTTCAAAACTAATCAGTGGGCGGGGAGGAAATTTTTGACAGTGGACACCGGAAAATATGTAGAGGGAGGGGAAAGCCGTGGTTGATGATAGAACTTGAGGGTAGATTAAGCGTCCAACTTATAGGGGAGCAAATTTTCATTCAAGGTACACTGCTAACTGCTGGCACGGTTTTGAGTTGATCTGGGTTGCCTAGTAGTAGGCATCCAGTTGGAAAGGGTGAGTTTCGATGGTGGGGAGAGGACAGTGGGGAGCTTGAACTGTTGTGGGGGGAGGGGAGTGGGCAGATCATAGATACTGGAAGGCAATGGGCATCAAAATTCAGTGGGAGGGCACATTTTCAGTGTGTGCCCGTGGGAGGACAGTTACGAACAGCTCTACTTTCCCCTCCAAATTTTAGGTAAAGGTCAAAAATAAGTAAAATAGGTATATCAGCCTTCAAAACATGTTTTGTGATGATTTTGAGAAATTCATTTAATTTACCAGTTTTCGCCACCTGCATTTGATATGTCATATGATATGTACTTCCTTGGCTGCATGGGTGTAACATAGACCTCAAAACTGCCGATAAATTTTTTGACGAAATCTGATTGGTGGCAACAAAGTTCTGTTGCCAGACAGGAACCTTACAGACCGCATCCAATCGAGGGAGCTTAGAGAGTGCCCCTGAGCAACAGATCTTCCAGTCTGCCCAACACTTTCAGCAGAAGATTTATCTAATAACATCCCTCAGGACTTTTATAACAGATTAAAAAGCTACCATACAAGTACGTTTTGAGTACCAAATTGGACAAAATTGTCATAAACATACAAATTTGCATATTTCAGGATTATTTCATGTTGGATATGAGGCATATAGTGTTAATTATGGCCAACTAAGATGCGTCATAATGACTAAAGAAGATAACTTTGTGGGGACAAAACAAAAAGACATTGCATCCAATGTCACAATGCCACATGCTGTATGTGACACTGAAGTTCATCTGCCTACCTTAAAAATTTGCAAATTTTTATTTCGCCATACACAACAGCAAAAAATAGACAGGCACTGACAGCATACTTTGCATCAGCTGCTAAGTAAGTGTGAAATCAGATGAGCAGTTTCTGCCATGAGAAAAAGATCAAACAGCCACAAATAGTACACTACTATTATTTATTACACCTCACTCATTCAGCGTGCACTGCCATTGGTTAAACACGACTCACGTGACATGTAAAAGAATGTGATGATGCCCTCTGCAAATGTGATGATGCCCTCTGCGAATTTGATGATGCCCTCTGCATTTGATATTACATGGATGACGTCATTTTACTTACTGCGCATCCTTTCTGCGCAAAACAAATTGTCGTTCGCTTGTTGTACTTCAGTCGGCAACTTATGGCTGCGAAACGTCATGCAGATCTGTCACCGGCACAGTTAGACGATATTTTGATGCAAGTAAACAGCAAACGAACGACAATGGCAACAAGGAATGCAATTTCTGTGTTCAGCGACTATGCAAGCAACAAATTTCAAGTTGGATACGCCACCGAGGAGATCGGCAAACTTTAGCGGCAACCCTAGACTCGGCACCGACAACATTTAACACTGAGGTCTGGACTCAGAAGGCGAACTGTACTCGAAGAAGTCTTTGTGTTTTTGTTTCTTTGCATGTTTGCTTGTTCGGTGTAATAAAAATAATAACACATGAGAGCTAGGGCAATACCTCGCTCTCATGTGTTATTATTTAAATACTGCCTTTAGTGTCATCTTTAACTATCCATTGTTAGCATCCCCTGATATACGTACCAGCTACATTATCTAACACCGTAGTTGAAGTGGTTTCTTAAATCTGCAGTTGACTTCTGAAATATCAGATACTGCTTAAATGAAGTTCAGAAAGTCATTACTAAGCCAACTGGCTACAAGAATGTTGAGTGTTGATGTGGATAGTACAGATGAAAACTGTAAACAGGGTCTAACTGTGCCAATTATAACTGATTCAATAAGACTTCCATTTCAATTTTTCTTTTACTGCCATATCATTAAAATGATGTGATATTCATACCTCAATTACTATACACATGCAATGAAAGCAAAAGCAATGTATATCCTTACAAGTTACTGTACAAAGGCCACAAAAGCAGAAACAATATCTTCTTACCGGTGGCTCAGGGTTTCCTAAAGAGTTCTTTTTCACTATGTCACTACCACTTCTACTGGGTTCATCACTCATGTTTTCGACACAGGCAGAAAGTTGATCACTGGCTTGACAAGCATCTTTATGTACCTGGAAATTAGGTGATAAAACTGCAATAAATTGCTTGCACCCTGTAGTATTGATGGCAACCTTGCTCAAGTAAACATACATATTAGGACTTCACATTTCTTATTGCAGAAATTCTTTCAATTTGTAAAAACGATCCGTTATTTAACATGATGTATTGCTCATTATTTCATTCTATAGTCACATTTCAATCACGTCAATATGTATCTGTAGCAGAGTCTACTAAATACACTGCAGTGATTTCAGAGACATATCACTAAATCAAGACAGATCATTAAATATGAAAATCAGCAGATACATAACATGACACTCATGGTACCATAACACTGTGAAGATTGCCATCTGTTGAAAGTTTCATAAAATTTGATGCAGTATAGGTTATCAATATCTCAATGGGAAACAATGGTCTGAAAACTTGTAATGTTTGATTACTTCATCAGAATTCAAACATTACATATATATGTAGTCACTGATAAGAGAGACTTCGCCAGGACAACTATGGTGAATGTGTCAAAGGCTTTTTACAGGTAGTGACTGCAGATCAAGGAAAACACATTAAGGTGTAGCCTTGCCAATTTCAACAATTATTTTGAATATTTAGCAAAGAATCACAGAAACGTCTCAAGACAATTTACTACTCCACTGTGAAATGTCTGATGAGAGCAACCTTTAGATCTGATATCACAGTATACAGTTTACAGCAATAAGACAATAACTTTCTAAGTTTGTCTTTTGTTGCTGGACCCTCAATGAGTAATTTGACAATTTCAGCGTAAATAAAGTGGAATAATACCTTTCTCCAAGGTAAATCTAGTCCTCTTCCATAATTATACACTATTTCTTCATTCAAGTCTATATCTCTTTGTGCAAAAAGGCACAGATGAACAGCATCAGATTCATCACACACTTTCTTCATCACAGAGTTTGGTTTGATGTGTCCATCATTAACGTATCGAGCCACATTCTCTATATTCGTTGCATCGATTCTAAACATGACAAGAGGAAAATAGATGTCAATTACAAAACATGTAGCTGGAATGAAGTATCTACAAAAAGATTTACTTGACCATAATTCCTCCAAAAAATTAGGGTAAGCGAGTTGTTAACAGTTTTACATTTTTTGGTAAAAAACTGGTAAATTTTAGAACTTCACAGATAATAATTGAAAATACACAATCATACATCAGCAATTACTGGACTAAGTGGGTAACTAATCTGATTCTTTTTGTGCACCTTGCAATGGCCCATATACTGCACTACAATTCAGTAGTTTAGGAAAATTTCATGCTGACTTAGCAATGTGTATAGTTTTAGAGGGCAGCAAAACACAGCAATGTATCCAAACTTTTGCATTTAAAATGTCAGGCTATACCTCCCTGCATGTTTCCCCTTTAAACTTGACAATTTGAACATCATGGCTGAAGTTCAAACATCCTGCATATACGGACATTTCCCATGACGCCTGGCTTTGCTCAGCAGCTGAGTTACTGGCCAAAAAACGACTCTGTGGGCCAAGGTGTTCACCCATGATCTATGCAACAGCCAACCATTAGCATGACAGTCTGCTGATGTTAGTTCTTCAGTTTATTCTATAATGTTTTGATACTGATATACCCACAGACTTGGAGCAAGTAGCAGATAAAGCAGCAGCCAAGCCTCTGGGATACTCCCATAAAAAGGGTGTACGGGCATGTGACACCAAAATGGGTCACTTTTTCAAAAAAAATCTGTAAACAAATTTGTAATTCTTTTGTTTTGTATTTCATTTTATGCCAATGTCACATATGAGTACACAGCTAAGTAAATATACTATCGATCAACTTTTCATCCTTAAAACCTTAAACATGGGTTGATAACAAAACAAAGGGGCTGGTTTTAGGGGAACCTTCACATGTAACAGAATTAAGAATAAGATCAAAATTTCAGGAAATTGTCGAGCAAAATTCCTAAACAAGAAGTCATATTTTTGGAATATTCATGATAGATGTTTTCAAATTGGGTGGCACACATCCATATGAATGTACAGTAGTTGTATTAACTTTTTATTTTGACAATATTTTTGTTCAGTTTATACAATTGTGTTCTTGTTCTATTCCCTATAGAATGTTGAGCTATCCAGTATTCAGCTTGCCAACACAGCCTACGTGTACCGTGCATTTGCATCATTCAATTATCACCAATATTTAGACAAACGGGCTTTGTTGACAAACTGAATATTGTGTTTGTCAGCATGCTGTAGAGAGACACCACGAAACTGTGCTTAAGAAATTGCAGAGAAATATTGAAAAATTATCAACAGTTGTAGCTCCTGCCCCTTTACAAGGCCAACTTGTTTTACGAAAATTTAATGGCATTCATACATTTTTAGACTTTTTCGAGATTAAAGACATAAAATATGACAAAACGGTTTTAGATTTTGTTTAATTATTACTAACATTAGAACAATTGGACGACATCAAAATTTTGGGAGTCAAAATATTTTCAGGTCCCCCCCCTATAGGCAGAGCAAAACTTTCAGGTCCCCCCCTCGACTACCCCAACAATTTCGAATCCCCCCCCCACTTTTTTTTAACGTGGCCTTATGCCGTGTCGCTCATACCAAAGATCAACAATAAGTGTTGTTTCTATCTGTTCAGTGCAGGGAAATTCTACGTTGATGTTATGACAATGATTTCTGCACAGTACAACCAGAAAAACAACAAGAAATATTTAAACCAGAAAAACAAGAATGACAAAAGTAAATAAGGTCTGAAACTTTAGGTATTTAAGGTCAACTTTAGCAACATGCATAGCAGAGAATGTTTCAGCCATGGATGTACAAAAATAGACATCCATGGTTTGAGCAGGTCTGTTAATATGTCACAGTTCATAAACAATGACAGGAAATGACTAATAAGCTATTTCAGTTACTGCCACCACTCCCACATATAATAGGTACCCTGAATACAAATAGGTTAAAGGTCAAAAACCTCTTACTCAGATGTGTGGGCTTGTTTCAGTTACTGCCAATACTCCTTCACATTTGCAGAATTTCCCCCTTTTCTTATCTCATTTGAATATTTTTGACACTGACATGTTCATTTGAACAACGTCACATCTCAATCCCTGCATCTACCTGTACACCAAATACTGAGATGGTAGCTTTGGCGGTATGGGAGCCTTTGCGTGTGACGGACATACATCCGCACATACATACCCACATACATACATACATAAAGACATACAGACGCCATCGACTCACCATACAAGCTCTTTTTGGTATTTATATACATACCAAATATGAGCTAAAAACTGAAGTAGAGATGTATGCATAGTGTGCCCTTGTGTTATACACTGGTACAGAGTGAGTACTCTTGCATTATACACCAGTAGATATTTATGCATAGTGTGCCCTTAAAAGAAACTAGTACATATCTTATACATAGTGTGCCCTTGTGTTACAACTAGTAGACATGTATGCATAGTGTGCCCTTGTGTTATACCACGGTCCCTTCACAAACGGTCAAGAAACGCCTTTGTTCAAAGGTGCTAATCACCTACACAGTTGCAACAGTCCGCATTGCGGCGGACGCACGAAGCGAATGACGTCATAGGCAAGTTAACGTCTTGTTTCAGTGGCGTCTTGTGACACGGTCCCGCTCCGGTATCCTACGATTTACAGTCAATCAAGCTACTTTATTTTCATCTTTCTGCACTGTTTCGCATGTATTTGAAGACTGGTGAGAAGATGAGTAAAACAGTTTCTTAAAGATCTAGGTCACTATCGAGAAATCTTGGATGATATTTTATGGCTGAGTTCAGCCATGAGGTGATCTTGACCGACGCCATGCATTTCGGAAACACTGTGAATTTTACTCCCCCGTTTGTTTTTTCACCTTTCATCAAAAAAGTAAGTCATGCACCTCCTAACAAGGCAAAGACTTCGAAAAAATAGGGAATCGTGTTGTGTTGTTACTTTGAAACCTAATTCGACAAGAAAACTAGTCTTTTTTGCCGCGTTTATATTTTCAACTGAAAACAAAATGGCGTCGCTTGGGATCGACGAGTCGTATCTGCATTACATGGGAAAATCCTAAAATGCCTTCCTTAACTCCCTTTTGATATCGATTTAACATGATAATTCCTCAGTTCCAAGCTTTGAGAGTTCGATGTGAAATTTTTAATCGTTTTCAACAAAATTCAATGCACGAAATCAAGGAACTCTTACGATGACCTTGTTTTTGCAAGGTGCTCCCGTTGACCGTGCGTGGACCCATTGAGAGTTGGCGTTATGGTAATAGTGCAACGTTTTTCCCCCCTTTTTTTCTCCTTTATCGATCGTTCAGAGGTGTCAAGTGCGTCCCTACCGATCGTTCAGTCTTCTCA
The DNA here is from genome assembly GCF_041260155.1 of Ptychodera flava. Taxonomy (NCBI): domain Eukaryota; kingdom Metazoa; phylum Hemichordata; class Enteropneusta; family Ptychoderidae; genus Ptychodera; species Ptychodera flava. The sequence continues at coordinate 279,398 of NW_027248409.1, forward strand.
AAAGTAGGCAATCAGGTTCATGACGGAATCTGTTCTTTCTTAAAGACACAAGTTACTGCCGAACCCAATGTTTTGATTTTGTCGACCTTTCGAATTCTCAGACCGCCAAATTTAGAGAATCTAGAAACCCTACAAGTGTCGCGACATTTTGGTGACATGACCTCCCCAAGCCTGGGTGCCAAACTCTCTGCCATGGATTTTCCTGATTGAGGATCAAGTGAGATACAAATCATGTCGTGTATGGGTTTCGTATGTTACCCACGAGAGACCGTGGTCAGCCCATCGATGGGTATTTATATACAAACTGATTGTATCGGTTGCTACACTGTGGACATTGGAAGACCACGCAAGGCTTGGGTTTCGCAGCAGTACGTGTCGACGCAGGATTTTTATCTTCCAAAATGAAGTCCCAATCAACATGGGAGTCGTCAAAGTTGACGAAATCGTCTCCGAACTTGTACATAGTTCACGCTGCGTGACTCCACGGCAGGCAGATGTAAACAAACTTTGGCCTTTAGACGCATGCGCAGACAATAATCAGAATGCATTCTGGGAGAATTAAGTTTCTGCTTACGATAATTTTATGCACGTAACTGTTAACACCTCCCGCCGCACCAGTGATAATCCGAGATTATCCCCATCAGTAAAATCAACAGAAAGCCTAATCGAAACCCGGACTATAAAAAAAGAAACTGGTGGCGTTTCTTGACCGTTTTGTGGAGGGACCATGGTTATACACTGGTAGAGTGTGTATACTCTTGCGTTATACACCAGTAGATATTTATGCATAGTGTGCCCTTGTGTTACAACTAGTAGATATTCATGCATAGTGTGCCCTTGTGTTGTACACTGGTAAAGAGTGAGTACTCTTGCGTTATACACTAGTAGAGATGTATGCATAGTGTGCCCTTGTGTTGTACACTGGTAAAGAGTGTATACTCTTGCGTTATACACTAGTAGAGATGTATGCATAGTGTGCCCTTGTGTTGTACACTGGTAAAGAGTGTATACTCTTGCGTTATACACCAGTAGAGATGTATGCATAGTGTGCCCTTGTGTTGTACACTGGTACAGAGTGTATACTCTTGCGTTATACACTAGTAGAGATGTATGCATAGTGTGCCCTTGTGTTATACACTGGTACAGAGTGTATACTCTTGCGTTATACACCAGTAGAGATGTATGCATAGTGTGCCCTTAAAATAAACAAGTAGATATTTATGCATAGTGTGCCCTTGTGTTACAACTAGTAGAGATGTATGCATAGTGTGCCCTTGTGTTATACACTGGTACAGAGTGTATACTCTTGCGTTATACACCAGTAGAGATGTATGCATAGTGTGCCCTTGTCTTATCAACAAGTAGATTTGCACAATATAGTGTGCAATTGTGTAACTTATACACAGCACTGGTGGAGATGATGCATGCATACATGCAGAGCATACCTCAGCATACCAGGAAAATACAAATGTTATATGAATCATACTATATTACACAAGCTCATCGTTGATGACACAGTCCCCGCTTGTCCATTTTGTTATAATCTTTGGTGTCTAGGTAGCTGTGGTCTAGGTAGCTGTGGAATGACATTGATGCAACGGGTGCATCAGGCCTGTGACTTGCATAATAAAGTAATCTGAGGAACGTTCAATAAATGACTCATCTCTGCCGGTAATGACCAATGAAGGAACTTTTGATTACATCACACATAACGATGCCCTCACTGCCTCTAGTGTCATGATGGCACATACTATACACATGGTTTGGTGGAATTTTCGAAATGGTATGGGATCGGGTATGTTGTTGTAATCAGCCATTTCGGATCATAGAATGAAACAAATTAATGTGCACAAGAATGCAGCCATAGTATTTTATCTTGTATCACGTTTGAACAAAATCAGTCCATCAAGACAGTGACCTATGTTTATGTTTTAAAGACATAAAAAAATCACACCGAAATTGAAATCAAATGGCTGTCTATTGACCATATGGATAATAGCACAAAATTAGTAGACATGCATATGTATGCCATAGTACTTTATCTTTGTACCAAGTCTCAACAACATTGGTTAAGGAATATTTGCATATGATTAAGCCTCAAAGACATGAAAAAATCCAAAAATGACCATCTGGCAGCGATATTGGAAAAAAATGACAATCTGGCAGCCATATTGGAACATGTCACGAAGTAAATTGACATGTATATGTATGCCATAGTGCTTGATCTTTGTGCCAAGTTTGGACAAAATGGGTGTAATGGCCTTTGAATTACGCTTTAAAGACATGCAAAATTCCAACAAAATGGCAGTTCTGCAGCCATATTGGATCCTATAACAAGGTTAATTGATACATGCATATGTATGCCATAGTGCTTTGCCTTTGTGCCAAGTTTGAACAAAATCAGTTCAAGGATGTTTGAGTTATGGTTCAAAGACATGAAAAAATCGCAAAAAAATGGCCGCCTCATGCCCATATTGGATCGTATCGCAATATAATTTGACATGCATATGTAGGCCATAGTGTTATGCCTTTGTGCCAAGTTTGAACAGAATCGGTTCAAGGATGTTTGAGTTATGGTTCAAAGACATGAAAAAATCGCAAACAAAATGGCCGCCTCGTGGCCATGTTGGATCGTATCGCAAAATAATTTGACATGCACATGTAGGACATAGTGTTATGCCTTTGTGCCAAGTTTGAACAGAATCTGTTCAAGGATGTCTGAGTTATGGTCCAAAGACATGAAAAATCGCAACAAAATGGCCGCCTCGCGCCCGTATTGGATCGTATCGCGAAATAATTTGACAGGGATATGAAAGCTATAGTGTTATGCCTTTGTGCCAAGTTTGAACAGAATCTGCTCAAGGATGTCTGAGTTATGGTCCAAAGACATGAAAAATCGCAACAAAATGGCCGCCTCGCGGCCATATGGATCGTATCACAAAATAAATCGACGTGCATCTGTAGGTCATAGTGCTATGCCTTTGTGCCAAGTTTGAACGAAATTGGTTAGCAGTGTCTGAGAAACTGTTGATGACGGACGGACGGACGGACGGACGGACGGACGGACGGACGCACAGACGGAACCCAATCTATAGTCCCCGCCGGACTTCGTCCGCGGGGACTAAAAAGAGACTTAAAGCAAAACTGGATGCAAAAGGAATGCAGCTTGCATAAACATGATGGTTATCTTACTTGAATATAACAGGTTAAAAGCTAGACAGAAAGCTACCTAGAAAATGCACTGATGAAGGAATATTTCTGATGCATTTTCATGCTTCATGAACCATGAATTCTGTTTCAAAAATTGAAGCAAATTTTGGTTGTAGTATAGACCACCCGGCCAACTGCTTTCCATGAGATTCAAAATTATGGGTTGAACGAACCTTGGGAAACTGCATACTTAAAGGACAGGGACTTGATCACTGGGATTAAGTTTGTTTTAGTCTATAAGAGGATTGTGGAGTGTCATAGCCTTTTGTTTTCCATTGAATTGTAACTAATATAGATTCCCTGTGAGACAATCTGATGCCGGCACAGGCCTTTAATTTAAAAGATGTCTAACTAAACAATTCAAAATAGGGGAAACTAATCATAAACAACTATGACTGGCAGCGAAAGACAATCCACATTCCTATCTGATGAAATACACTTCCATGAGTTAGAAAAATTAACAAAACAAGAAATCTATACTTACGCCATACATTTTCCTGTATCCTTAAAGAAATACATATAAGATCCGGCTCCTGTTTGATCATATAAAGTTTCCCGTTCGGTTGCTTCTGTTTGAGATAGTCTTTCTCCGGAATACCACATAAGATAGTCCCCCTTTTTAAACTTCTTTGCTGCAAATACACCTTTCCCTGAAGGATAATGTCATACAGTGTATGTACAGAGACTAGTATAAATCTTGCAACAATAGGTAAAGTCACTCAGAAATTAGGAGACAAGTAATGCTTCATTGTTGATCTATAACACAATACAAGTAAATGTATTGGTAAAAGCACAACATTTTGCATGACAAACACAGCACAATGATCAGAGTACCTACAAGAAAACATTTTAAATTGGCATTTGCTTGACAAGACTCCCATTTAAATTACTTTCAGTATAACTTTATCCTTGATGGATTATTACTTTCAAGTATTGTCAAATTAAATGCAGCAATTTTGTGGGTACTAATTATGATAAAAAAAATGTGTACAAAGAAACAGAGACAGAAAGGAACTATAAAATCTGCAACTCCTTGCTTTCTAATGCACCAGATGCTGAAAATGCCTCTACATGTCCTAGTATACATGTACATACCAAATATGATTTTATTTTTGAGAACTTTAGAATCAGGGATCATGCCACATGATAATCTGTAAACAGTTATTGCATTGAGGGCATTGGAGAAAATACCATTTCTGAGAATTTTTTAAATTCTTTTTTTGTTTCTACACAATGAAGTGTGAAACACCAGCAATCTGAGAATGGTTTCAAAAAAATTCATAGTCTCCGTCATCTGGCAAAAACATCAGGAGCACCTGTTCATCCAATGCGGAGTTGTACTCTTTTGAAGTTGAATGCAAATTCTGTCAATATGATACATGTACATACTTTTTGCTTTGATTTGAATTGGATGCATCATTCTTGAGTTATTGTTGCAATGCAAAGAATGATATACCGCGCCAGTACACAGTGAGACAGACATCAGTATGAGACAAGCTCCCATGTGTGAACACTAACTTAAACCTGTCAAATATGTCACTTTGTAAGGAAGGCGAACTTACAAAAATATTCTATGGATATTTAAAAGGTCTTATATTATAATATCTTAGTGAGGAAAATTCCATGTAGACAATGATCTCTATCTCACCTTTCACACTGTCAATAAATCTAATTTCAAAACGGTCATCCTGTGGGATGTCTTTGCCTTCTGTGACACATTTCCTAGCTTCAGCCTCAGGTGATACTGCAGTGGATGGAGAGTTTCTCCTCTTCCTTGTCTGAAAAGAAAGTTGGCATATGCTTGCAAGCTTGAATTCATATCTGTGAAACAATTACTGCTACTTATTTTTTACCCACTTGAAAAACTTTGACAGCTCCAACTAAAGTAATATAGTGGTAACTGGTGAGAATTTTGCATAATGTTTACAATCAACATGCCTTGAAAGTAGGAAAAATCAAATTTACAAATCAAAACAGTTACAGCAACTAGATCATTATTTCCTGCACTTCCATTCGATAACAATTCTTTCATGCAAAGTCAGGAAGGCATGGTTTTCATTTGTTAATCTTTAAACCCGTTAGCAAAATTTATTTCAAGCACTGAGTATTACTCAATCACTGCCATCATACACATCCAATATGCTGCACAATTGTCAACAAATTGAAAGTACCTTTGCAAACTATGAAAACATGAGTTTGATGAGCTTCTTGAGAAGTTTTTTCAAGGTTTACACCCAATTTTTTAAAAAATCCAATAAGGTAACAAAATTGATCACATCTTCATTAGTCACCTTCAATAGGCATTAATGCAAGTAACCAATACGCAAAATTTTGAGTTGATTTACCACGTGGAAGAAGTTAAGATTTCACTAAATTCAAAATGGCTACTTATTCTTGCAACTGATTGCAGTGCCATTTGCAGATTTTAGAAAAACTGGTTTCATGTGCATATGGGTACACAATGTTACACATCAACTTATTTGTTTTTTAGACAATAAGTTTGAATGGAGTTTAAGAAATACAATATGGTCACAAGGTCCCACGATTGAGCACAATTGCATTTCAACACAATTAGGGGCTTGTTGTAAGTTAGTCACATACAAAATTGAGTTGATTTACCTCATAAAAAAATTCATTTTAAGATTTTTTACGTAATCTTATATGGTTACAATTAGTCATGAGACTAATTTAAATATCAGGGGTTAGGTGCACAAGGGGCCATGGATAATAAAACACACATGCACAGTAAATGAAACTTCTGTGTTTAGGAGGAAGGGGGTTTTGTTGTATTTTGATTACAGTGCGCAAAAACCGCACTATAAGTTTTTGTATCGCAACATCTCTCAACATGTTTTTATGTATCACAAAATATTGCTATATTGTTTGGTGTGTACCAGGCCAGAACAGCACTGGCATTACACCATCCTTTTGACATACAGGTTAATCAGCTAGAGAATGAGTAAAATAATGTTACAATTACTTTGGATACACTGTTTCATTTCATTGGATTGGTTTTGTCATTGTTGAGCTGGCGCTGAACAGAGATTATGCTGGGGGGGTTGGTAGCGTATGCATGATATCGCAACGTAATTACAGACTGTGGTATGCAGATAGAGAATGAGGCTTGGTTGGATTTTCACACTTCCAAACTTTCATTTAGGGGAGATGGGGAGAAGGTTGAGGCTAAACGCAATTAGTTTCATTTACAGTGCTCATATTTTAATTATCCATGGCCCCTAACTATGATTGCCAATCACTGTGCATTGTTTCAGAAGAATTGGTGCAATGGCTGCAGAGTTCTAGAAAGGCTAAAAAATAGGTGAAGTGAGAATAAAAATCCAGTACAGTCATTGTTTATGCCAGGTCAAATGACTACAGTTACTTAAAAATTCAAGGGTTGTCCCTTGCCCAAAACACTATGCTAAATTTGAGAATTTGAGAGCATGTAAAGTGATTTTTGAGTTTTAAGTCCACAAAAAAGAGGGATGGAAGGAAAAACTTGAATATACACATGTACAAGAGGAGCGAGCCCAAAACTGTTGGCTTGGATGCCTAAATAAGCAATGACGTCTCATGTGTAGAGCATAATACACATTTTGAACTGAAGAGGGTGCACTGAAAGACCCAAGAGCTGCCACTATGTAAACCATTGCTCTCCCTTTGTATGGCTATTCTTTGAATTCTACACTTACTAAATAGAGAATACTCTTTGAAAGAGTGTAGTACATACTCATTACTGTCAGCATACAAGTGAATTTATCATTTTGTCCAGAATGTTAAATTTCCTGCCATGATCAACAACTGACTTTAAAACAAAGAAAATAAAGATTTAAACAACAAAATCATGAATATGGAGTGTCATTGTTTCTTGAAAGATTATGATGAGTAGATGATCCACATCCACAAATTTTACACTTTTTCAGGTATGAGGCCATTTTATGAGAACAGCAGCTTTTTATCTTGTTAAAATTTTTTACTAAGTCTAAATCTGTGAGCAATAATGCTTCCAACCATGTCCTTCAGTATGCGCGTTAACATGAACTAATTTTTATTTCAGATAAAATTACCAAAATAATGCAAAAATTGTACTTCTTGAGGCTGTAAACTGGCTTAAAATACCCAACACAGACATACATGATTGGTGAATGTGAATCTGACTAAAAAAATTGTCCCTTTTTGTGAAGAAATACTTTGGATTAATCTTGATGGGTACATCTTGCTAGCAGAGTGTGCTTACCCATTCCAGACATGTGGTACCACCACCAACTAGCATCAGTAAATTTTTGTTCTTTGTTTGTTTGTTTTTTGTTTTTGTATTGTTTCTTGGACCTTGTGATTTGCTTGCCATGTATGATGATGCTTGCTGGAATTTATTTGATGTAATATTAACCTGCCTGTGGTTTTTGTACTAAGAAAATAAAGGCCGTCCTCAAATACTGAATTACCTGTACGCAAGGAACTCATATGAGGAATCAAAAGATTCATGTGTGTATTACTTCTGCCTGTATAGACTAAACTGGAAAGACCAGGTACTCACCTTTGTATACACCAACCCTTTCCCTAGTGGATCTGTCTGCTTACGAGGCATTTTCCTCATGTACCTGAAACATACGTGAATGGAAATTACTAACACAAGATTGTCATGATTCAACAAGCCACAAAAAACAATCGATATCAAATGTAATCTGGAAATATCATTTCAAATAATACAGTTCCCCAACTATAATTTCCGAAAGATTTAAAGGTCTATAACACCAGCTGGCTGTATGGTATCTTTGCCCCTGGTGTTTTCTGTTCAGTCCAGTAGATTTGGTTTTACTATTAGGTTATCAGTGTGCAGCATAACTCTTTCTTTCCATTACCATTGCATTATGGGTAATCTAGGCCAAAAAAATGCCATTCTCTATGCTCTATGATCTTTGTAACAATGATGTTGTGGCCCTAACACGAAGAGTACTATCAAAGTCACACTGGACAAAATTGGAAATTTTTATTGCTATGACCCCTCCTTTGAACTCTAACCCTAAATGTAAAACAATGCTATTTTTTGTAAATACAGAACTTCTAAACTGTGTACTTTTCTATCCAAACAATGAAATTTCAAAATATGTCTTCACTACCCATCACTAAATGTAGCTTTAATTTTGATTTGATCAGCTACAATGCAAAGGTAGTAGAATGGCCGGAGTCTTCAATTTTCAGGATTTTGCGACCAGTGGATCAATGTACCAGTAGCTTGAAACCAGGAAGTAGAATTCTTTTGAATGGCATTTTATGATTGAAACAAGGCCATCTGTTGCCATGTTCATGTGGATTTACTGGCGTGTCAACAGCAGAATCCGTTTTTTTTCCGGGATGGAGTAACAGTTTTGCAAGCTTGTACATTTTTGTCCAATATAAACATAATTACGTGTATCATCAACAGTGTGTCACACAGTTACCATAATCATCATCTAACGCAAATTGAATGAACTTTGTGAAGGTACATTTAGTGGTTTATACACACTGTAAATGCATGAGCCTTTTCTGTTCAGACTGTACACAATGAAATATCATCAGAACAAATCGGTGTCCAAACCTTCCAGTCACCATGGCCACCACATCTAGATTTTCGTCAACCTCATGAATCCCTTGACTGCATGCGGTACAGAGCTGACAGGTCCGCAACTTGGTCTCATCATTCATTCAAATTGACAGCAGTTTTATTTCGATGTAAAACAGTGGCAACTTTGAAAATGCGATAATCTAAAGCCAATGACTAAATTTTTGGCATGATTTCAGTCATTTTCAGAAAACAGCAATGACTGATCAACAAGCTCGCATTTTTGACCGTCCCCAACTAACACATAGCAAACATAAAGTTGAGAAACATGTGGAACAAAATCTGGCGATGTTCGTTAAATTCTTATACTAATTCTATCCATGCCGTTTTTATAGACTTGCATCGTTAGAATTATTCTAAAATGGAGAGCTACCTTTCTCTCCCCCCCCCTCCCCGATTTCCTTTTCACACAAAAATCAAACAAAGACTGCTTGCCCAAAAGACCGGTCGCTCGATGCTATTGTTGGTTTGTATTGTATACCAGACACTTTCTAATAGTCCTGTTTTATAAGTCAGGTCCATGACATATGTACCAACATCAGTGATTGGTTCATCTGGTAATTTAACGTCCATTTGCGTTACGCTGATTGGTGGGACCTCATGCGTTAGGTCTTATTACTATGTATTATTCACTTTACAGCTCCCTGATTGGTTAATGTGTAGGTCCGGTCCTCCAGTGTTATGCAATGTCCCACGTGCTTGCTGGCTACCGCTGAAGTAATACGTTATTCGTGATTTTCACGGATCGGCCGAAAGTTACAACGAAATATGCCCGACAAACCTTCATGCGTTTAATTTCCATGTTTTTACTTATCCCTGTCCCTGTATGCATTACAGGCATGTTGGCTAGTTGTTTTCCAATGGTTGGTTACGTACAAAGTTCACGCTTTTCATTTTCATTTTGATTTGACGGGGGTATTGGCCGCATCGACAACAGTGAGGCCTGTGAATGACAAGAGGAAACAATAGAGCTTCAAGGGAAACACATGGGGTTCATTATATAATTCAGTAAGCCGTTTACCATGTTCGAAAGATCGAAAATTGTGACCGTGTGAGAGCAGTTGTTCGCAGTCAACTGACTGCAGCTGGTGCTAGCCGTCATAGATTCTTGTGGGTCAGTCGTACTGGTCGTAGCCTACATATACCGATCTGTGGACAGACATGTATGAATATCTTTCTCGCAAGCTCTTGGAGAAATGCAAAATTGACTTGATCAACCATTTCAACCAACTACCACAGGAAAAAGGACAAAATTTATCCTGGCAATATTTAATTCATGTATAATTCACAGTATCACATAAAATGCCATGAATAGTGAAGGAACTCTCGAACAAGGTCAAATCTAACTAGATATTTTGACAAATACTCGGCATGAGTACTTTTCTTCATATACTGGGATCGAGCAGTGACCACGTGCAGGCATCATCTAAAAGTACGTGGGACATTGCATAATGAGGCAGTGAACACTGGAGGACCGGACCTACACATTAACCAATCAGGAAGCTGTAAATTGAATAATACATAATAATGAGACCTAAAACATGAGGTCCCTCCAATGACTGCTCCGAAAGTGGACCTTAGAGAAGCGGATTAACCAATCAGAGCATGCAGTACATGTGTGTAGGACGTTTATGTAGGTCATTTTGAAACAGGACTAGTGAGACTGTCAGTGTCATACACAGAAGACATCGCTTTGAACAAATGATAGAGGGACTACCGTATCACTATCAGATAAAGTGTTGGTTTGACCATAGGACCTTAGGTCTATGGTTTGACCTTTGGCAGAGTTCATTTTACCCACATAAAGTGTCATGCTTTGTGTTGAAGTGTCAATTTTATATTTCATGATGCTCGCTCAAAATTTTCGCTCAATTCCACAAAGAGGTGAGACAAAGGGGCTGAGTGAAGCCGACGACGTGACTTTAGAGTTGGCCTATTGATATTCTTATTTAGGTAACGGGGACAGTTCAGAGGGACACAGAATCATAGTTGGGAAAACGTGCCATTTTTCTTACGATGCAATCACGGAAACTTCGATATCCCATTAATATCTTTGATCTGAAAAGTGATTTTACCAACTTGAACGACCCTGAAATCAGTGAAGGGGGTTATACTTTGAAGAGTGTAGTACTGAGGCGAATTCGCGAAAGACTCGCTGAGAGGTCACAGATTTACTGCAATGCCGTTATGTAACAGAACAATGAACATGGTAGAAAGAAGTGACCGGACGTGCATATTTCGTGTCGCCAGTCTGGCGATTGTTTTAACTGTTCAGCTGTCTGAGCCCCCAGTACATACATTGATTGAATCAATGGCCAGCTTTAGCGCGAACACTGGACTGACTGTCCTCAAATTTCAAATGGTCGCACATAAGGGACCGCGGTTTCCAAGACTAAATTTGGAATCGAACTTACAGCTTAGCGACCTCCATGTAAAACAACTTCCAGAAAATCATGGAAATATCCATTCCAAGCTGTCGTCGTGTGGGTGGTGTTGCCCAACTCATTTGCGAAACGCACAAAGGGGGCGAGGCATTGCCCCGGGCCCCGGGCATTGCCCAGGGCCCAAGACTCTCCAACTTCTACAAACCGAACGAGCTGATTTAGTGACTTTGGACTCAGCAATATCAATGCGCGCTACGGCCAGAGCTCGCGTACCGAGTGGCCTTGAGAATACATAGTCAAAATGTAGTCCAAAGCTAACGCTGATATTGATTGAAAGGTGATTCACCATTTTTAAAGCAATTTTGTTTCATATAAATGGACACGGGGACTTGATAAAATGTTATTGGTCTTGGTTCGTCTATTGCTGAGCTGCTCAGGCAAGGCTCGACCGCGGACCATCCGAGAACTTGCGGGTTTTTTTACATCATTTTTGCATCACAACGCTGTGAAAACTAGTAATTTAGGATTTTTCAACCACCAAACCAAAATTCAAAGTTTCAACATACATAAATGACAAAAGTTTTAGTTTTAGTTCCCCCACCCCCAACACACACAATTTTGTACTATTCTCTCTTCCTACCGACGTCACTCCACTGTCAAATGCGCAAGCATATGTATGGAAGACCGGTCACGACATGCGACATGCGACCTGCGACTTCAAAACTGCGACCTGCGTCCTGCGAGTTTGAAACATACGACCTGCGACTTCGGCATTTAGACCAAGGTGTAGGCCTAACCTGCGACTTCACAACAGCGACCTGCGTCCTGCGTGTTTGTCAAACTGCGATATCAGTCTTGATTTGTTCGCACCATTGCTCTGAACACGAGCCTGAAAAACACGAGGGACACCCATTGCACTATATTAAAACAGCCGGTTTACCGCATTCTCGCGACCAGAGCATTATTTTCGCACCGCTGGCCTACGCAAAAATCGGCCAGCGAAAGAATTCAACCAGCGATAGAAGTGCATGAAGCTGTGACGGTAGAGAATTCCACAAACGAAGAGCACAAATTTATTTTCCTTCTTACGAAAGGCAAACCGATCTGAAATAATGCAATAGCAATAGGGTTTTAAACGTCTACATCAGTGTTTAATAGTTTCTGGAACTTTTCTGCCTACATGATCTAAAATATTATATACACACAAAAAATAATATGTACATATTATAGTATGTACATATTAGGCTTAAAGACTGAAAATAGGATTGTAGGAGGGTTTAATTATGTCCTGTTTTACAGTTTTAACTCGCGTTATCTATAAAGAACTTGAGTCGGTCTCTGGCTATTCATGGTTAGCTAATATATTTGCACTTCTGTCAATATCAGTATTATTTTAACTGCTTTACTTTGCATATGTTTATTTGTGTAGACAAATGTAGTCCGAAGTTAACCAGTAAGAATTTTTTTATTTTTCCAACTGAACAAAAGTTGGATCAATTCGATTTTTTGACGAAAAGTAAAAATGAAATTAGACGAAAAGATGGCAACATCCGATGATCAATCACTAGAGAATTGGAACAAAACTGGAAATGTTAGAAAATGAACGACAATAACTGAAAATTCGAATGTTTGCAATGACACTGACGCAGTTATGATACAGGGGGGACAACTGATGAATTAAACAGACAGCTAGATGGTTATACCACAGTGAAATGAGGATAAATACCAGAGATTTCTAAAAATCAAAAAGTTTGTCGATAACATAAGGAAAGAAGCGAGGTAAGGCAGACGAAGAATATACATATAAATGCCTAGATCACGTAGCATATTATTTTCCATGCATTAACACGTACTGTCAACATTTCCGTCATAAAATTATCTCTCCAGATGAAAATGAGTGAACTGGTGTGTACATGAATTGAGTTTTGCCAGACTTGGTGAACGATTTACCAAAGCGAAAGCAATGGCTTATTAATTGATCGATGTTGAACGTTAAATCTCCTTTCCACGTTTTACCCTTTGAGCGCTGTAATTTTCTCCCACCAAAATTTTAGTGCAAAATTTTACCAATTGTATGATTTTTCTGTAATTTTTTGATAATTTTGGACCAAATCGACATCACATTTCATTGGCTACAGGTTTTTCCCAATTTTTTTGCAAAAATTGGAGAAAAATTGACAGGGGTTTATTATATAAAGGGGACAAAAATAGACTTTGGCGCTCAAAGGATTAAAGTTCACGCAAGACGCCTCCAATCTAATCGAGGAAACACCATGAAACGTTACGTGTTGTTGTCGCATGTCGCAGTTGTGAAGTCGCAGGTCGCAGTTTGACAAACACGCAGGTCGCTGTTGTGAAGTCGCAGGTTACACCTAGTGTCTAAATGCCGAAGTCGCAGGTCGCATGTTTCAAACTCGCGGGACGCAGGTCGCAGTTTTGAAGTCGCAGGTCGCATGTCGCATGTCGTGACCGGTCTTCCATACATATGATTGTGGGCCGTATCACACTCCGACATCTTCGACAGTCGCTCGTGTAGCAATCGGATCGGTGGCATGTCGTGTTGGGCCGGCCATGCGCAAAACCATCCCAGATGAGGTATTGAGAATGGGTATTTACAACATTGTCACGTAACTGCGACATAAAGTTTTTCCCGCTAATTCCGTAGTACTTTTCTCTGTTACAAATTAGATGTGGTTCGATAAGGTTGAGTTCTCTCGAGAAATAGGACCGGTAAATATATATGGTTGAGGGCAAAACACTTATCATTTTTCGGAAAATGAGAAAAAAAAAAACAGATTTAAAAAAATTCTTCTTTGGAACTTGTTACCCTAATTCACAGATTTGTTTTGTGGCAATGAAAAATATGTCACAGGGTGGATGAACTTGGACAAATAAGGTTACCAGAAATACATTATGTTTTATACTTTATGAATATAGCTCAATTGTCAACAGATATTGTATTTTGAATTCAAATAACGTTCCCGCTATTGTATTTCAGTCAAGATACACTTGTTTATTTTAATGTGACCACAGACATATAGCTAGATAATATTATAGCATTTAAAATAGCATAATTGGCGTCTTGTCATTAAGGTTTTTTTAAATTAATTTTCACCGTTACGGTCTGAGAAACATTATACGCCCATCTGTGGACACTAATCGTTGCATGCTGAGCAGGAACTTTTGATTTGTGTGAGGACAGGAAAAAATGTTCTTTATGGTGCTTGTTCCGGTGAGTGTTTTATTTTTAGAAAGCGTCATCTTCAAAGGTTACGAACTCAACTTGCTGCTTGCGAGATGACGATATTGTTTTGAGCTCACCAGATAGTGCATTCCCTGTGACCCATTAAGAAAACAGGTGCCGCCAATTGATAGATTTCATCAATTCGCAAAATCATCACAAAAACATGATTCCAAGGCTGCTATACCGATTTTACTTATTTTTGACCTTGACCTAAAATTTTGAGGGGAACGTAGAGCTGTTCCTAATCGCCCTCCCACGCGTAATGCCCTCCGATTGAATTTGATGCCCACTGCCCTCTAGTATCTATGAACTGTCCTTTCCCAACAACAATTAAAGCTCCCCACGGCCCTCCCCAACTACTGAACTTGAAATTCCCCATTGCCCGCTAGCAACCAAGATCAACGTAACAAACGTGCGAGCGGTTTACCTTGGAACATTGCTCTCTCTAAATTGGGCGCTTAATTTCCCCTCAAGTTCTATCAACCACGGCATTGCCCTTCCTCTACGTATTGTCCTGTACTCGTCAAAATTTTCTCCCTATCCACTGAAAATATGGAATTTCTTCCCTCCCTACAATAAATATCGATTTTTCTCCTCCACCCACAAGCTGAAAACTGCGCACGAACAGTACTTTTTTTGCACGAACAGCTTATACGGCGGCACCTGAGAAAATATTCGTGAAACACGCAGATTTTTTTGCATATACGCCTGAAACGCGACCTCTGAACAACACGTACTAATTATGTTTCTGTTGTTTCTTGCATTTTTTTCAGGGGTCTGTCCGCGCAACAAAATACTCCTGTGCAATGAGTGAGAACTAGAGTTCACATATCCGTGGCGGGGTTGACCTTTTGATGACCCGCATAGACACACACAACCCCGCCATGCTGCGTTTCCACAGCCAGAGTTCACCAGACTTTCGTACGTGCTTATATCAATAAATGATAGCAAAAACATACGACTTGCTCACAAATATCAAACTTTACAACAGACAGCGCATAGTATGAGAGAATCAAATTAACATTTTCCAAATTTTTTTGCGGCAGTTTTAATTTCACTTCTGTCGGATTGGTAATTTTCTCTGAAGCCATTGTGGGATACTAGCCCATCCTATAGTTGGACTTATTAATACTGAGACATGACTAGCAATCATAGTATGGACCAAGTTATGGGCCAGCCTGTACAGCAAAGCGTAAATATGAATTAATGGTGCACTTTCTTATAAAATATTGTAATTCTTCTATGCCAAGTCAGTAGAGATCTTGAGCATTTCTATATCACCAAAACAAGATGGGAGATTGTCTGGTTTACCAACATCGCGGAAGTACAAATAAGTTGCCAACACAAGGAGAATTTTGCTGCTTTTAGCTTGTATCATTCTGCGTGTTCTTGTGTTATTATTACTCTGTCAGAGTTCACGGGGTCATTTATGCATCGTGATCACTGCGGGAGGGGAAGTTGTTTCTTATTCTTGACCGCGGAGTGACGTCACTTTCACGCACGCAAGTCTGAGGTGAATTTGGGATTTGACTATACAGGACAGTGAACAATGGTATGCAGAAATAATGTGACAAAGGACAGAACTTAGTGTTTAGCATTGACATAATGTTGAAACTTTGAATACTGGTGTAAAGGTTGAAAATTCACTCTTCAATATTTTGTTCTCACGGCAGCGTGACGCAAAAATGATGTGAAAAACCGCAAGTTCCCGGATATCCGCGGTCAAGAATTAGGCGAAAGTTTTTAAGCGCGGATCTTGGTTGAGTATAGGTAATGACGGCTCTCATCGAAACTACAGTGCCGTTATAAATATTCAGACCTATAAATCGCGCCCATACTCGCGTGTATGATTCACGCATTATTCATTTATTTAACAATGTCTGTAAATCTTAAATAAAAATGTTATTAATTTGGATTCCTTCATTTCCGTCATTTGTATTCGAAATGATATTTGACATTGCCTTGTACCTGTTTTGGCGCTATTACGGACGATGCATCGATGGTCGCAAGCGTATAATAAGTAGCCCTGAACAGCTAAAAATTAGGCCTAATTTCTATTCAACAGAATGTCGATTGAATGACTTTGCAATACTGCACAGTGGGGACGGCTTCATGATTTCTCTTCATTCCGTTTTTTTCTCTTTCAGTTCACGGTATATTTTATAAATCTCATTTGCCTAAATTGACATCAAATGCAATGCATGGTGAAATCCAATGTCATGTTGTTGGTTACAAAAATACGCCGATATTTATTGTGCATGTACGCCTATTGTCATCATGATATATTGCTTTGAACACGCAGCTATCTGTTGGCGGGGTAGCGGGGATCGCTATGCGGGTCAAAGGTCAACCCCGTGGCGGGTATATATGCTAATATAATCCAATTTAAATATGTATTATACTATTAAAACGATGGGATTTTTGTATATCACTCATCAGAGCAATATACCATATTTGTTCGTCATAGCTGCTGAATCATTGATTTGAGCCGGTGAGAAATGTGCAACCTGTAACGCATATTGAAAGCCATTGTTTTCTGGTATGTGAGCTGAGTTGGAGTCAACATAGTAAAATGAACAATACATCTGAAAAACTACGCTGGTTTCATTTTTTCATTTCTCGTCAATTCCTTTCAACATTTTAGTTTCTACGAATCATGAAAGCTAACAATGCATTAGCTGTGGCACGGCGGGGTTGACCTTTTGATGACCCGAATAGCAACTCACGCTACCCTGCCTTGGCAACAGACAGCTAGTTTTTAGCTGCGTTTCCACAGCTAACAATGCATAAACTGTTCTCGTTTTAATTGAAGACATTGCGACCTGGCAAATGTCGAAAGCAATGGCAGTTTTTAGTGCCACTTGCGTACTTATAAGGTCATCGAGATTTTTTCAATATTTTCCCAGTTTAATCTTTGTCAAGTTATAAATTACACATAAATACCTATATGTGATTAATGGATGAATGTTTGGCTTTTGAACGTCGTAAACTTGAGATTTTCATCAAAACAGAAACAAAACACTTACGGTATAGTGCGCACTTGGCGGGACATGAAATACAAAATGGCAGGTCGGCTCACGCGCGGGCACTCTGTTGTTCTGAATTGATGGTCTGAATAAACTAAGCTTATAAGAAAATAAGAACTTTGATGATAACTGTGTAAGAATATTTATAGCAGAATGCCGTTCCAGCCACAGCGCTCATGTACGCGGCAGTCATAGCAACGTAACATCGTCATCCCCCCCCCCCCGCCCCGCACTTCGAATACGCGCTTCATAATTTAGGTAAATACGCGCTGCTAAGAACTCTGCCTTGCATGCCGCAGTGCAGAATGACCGGTGTGAGAGAAAGAATAATCGATTGGGTGAACCGGCAGAATGCGACTGTTTCTATTCCCTTTTGTATTAATGATACCTCATTCCTGTCGAGGCTATTACTTTTTTTAATTGTAAGTTTTCCAGCGGCAACATAACTAAAATACGAATCATATTTAAACGCTTATACACCATCATTTAAGAACAACAGAATGCCCGTGATCGGCTTGGCTTGGTCCTACAATGTGATGCTAAAGAGCATTTACCACAACGTCAACGAAAGGGCGTACATTGCTCCTGCAAACGCCACAAGTACCGCGCTAGCGCGCTGCGATATCACGGCTAACTTTGGAAACATTTTCAGTCGTGGGTTAAAATTATTTCCTTTGATATGCTAATAAGCGAGGGACAAAGGGTGACCTCTTTATGTTCCGACAAACCTATACATGTACATAGGAGGCTTCTGTAGGAACTAGTTTTCTGGCTGATGATCCTTTTTACAATGTAATAAATACATATTTAAAAAAGTTTTACATGTTATTACTGTAGACGCCGGACTTCAATACTTGCCGCTGGTCGGTGTTCTCCAATTCAAGAGAGCCGTGGTACAATAGTCAAAAAATCGTACCAGTTTGCACCATTCATTCCCAATGATCTGTATTTTATGATCTCTTCTTTCGTAAAATAATGGGGGTTTGACCTTGACAAAGCGATTACTGTCATATTTATTTGCGAAATAAAGACCATGCTGCATATGGTCGTATAGTAATATAGTAGAATCCACATCATCTGACTCAACATATTACAGGGACACCTTTCTCATCCGGATGAGAATTATGAAAAAATGAGTCACTGCTACATGTTTCTTCAAGTCTCAAGTCATATATTTTGCTTTGTTAGTAGGGCAAACAAAAACGTTCTCTTCTGTACACTGGCCGGGATCTTGTTTTGAGCATCGCCATGCGCATACAGTCTGCACGACGACCGGGCTTTTTCCGGTACCATTGCATGACGGGTAATATAGGCAAGAATGGCGTCTTTCAGTGGCGTCATTGAAAGTAAACAAAAGCCAGCAATATCGCCAAAATAAAGACGCGGTTTTCTCAGAAACTAAGGTATATTTTCACTGTTTTTGAGATGGTAAGTGTCGGCTATAGGTCTGATGAATATTGTCGACAAATGTTTTGGCAATATACATATTTTAAAATATAATTTTATCAATTTTCAGTTGGGTAGCTAAAATTACTTGATTTCTAACGAACTCGACTTTCAAAACTTGTAATTTTTGGTCTAAAGAGACAATCGCCAAACTATGCCGATTAAACGTACCCCATTGTCAATGTAAACGTAAAATAAAGTCATCTGGGTCACTAGGCACGCGATCCTTGTCAGAAATGGAGCGAATTCACGTGTGTGAATATAGGGCAAAATATGAAAATTTTGTCAATTTTGTGGCATAATCCTGCTGTTGAGCACGACGCTGCTTGCAAGAGGCTGCAAGTGTCACTTTTGGCATAGCTTCCACAATACGGTAAACGGGTGCTAAAGTCCCGCCTGCTCGGATGGTGACCTCACTGCACGAAGAAATGGAGGGTACATTTTCTATGGGGTTGACAGGACCTCTCTTTGAAACTTTGTAATTTTTGGTCTAAAAATCATGTAGACAATTTAGTATGAAAAATAAGGCCTTTGGGTATTACTAATTGTTTAAAAATGATTAATCGTTTCTGTGGCTCATTAAAATGTGTTCTCAGCACTGTTAACTTTTGAGCGAAACAATGAAAAACCCTAAAATTTTCAAGCCGATTATGTTCCACATTAGGTACCGTCAGACGAATACAAACCTCTCCAATCGGCAATGGTTTACTCCTTGCAACATACAGCTTCATGTTACTCATCGGGGGCTTGCCCCCTCGTCGGTAATTGCTCTGATTGACACGATTTTGAGTAACTTGCAGTGAAAACCATTGATTGACACATGTCAAAGCCCAGTCGTAAGGGCGCGAAGCACGGTACTAGCCAATCCCTTACCACTTTCTTGAACGCAGCTTAACTGATTATTATTGCCCTCAAAGTATGACTCATCAGCTATGCCTTAATAAGGTAAAATAGGCGTAGATAATCAAGAAAACCCAGGCTAACGACGTGGCGGGAAAATCGCATATGTTGTAAACAAATGCTCATGAATAGCATCACATGACTTCTCAAAGCTGCGCCTATTGGTTGAGGGGCTACACATAATGAGGTCATGCATAATGAGCTGTCGTGTATTACTCGCTCGTGCGTGCTCATTCATAGCTTCACCGGCGAGCCACTCGAAATGCACGAAACTTGCACAATACGGAATAACTCGTCGGCGTATGAGCACATTTTCTTTATTAATGTAAGAGGTTACTAATTACAACTGCATTCAGAGGTAAACTTGTGGTAGCCCGTATTTGTTGAAAAAATCCCAACAACTAAAATTTCTGTCGATCTCACAACTGGTCTGCGATCGCAGGCAGTGTTGCAAGTGTTCGATCAAAGGGTCATACTGCTGCCCGTCACTGCCCTACAGGCAATTACCTTCCAATATCTGTAATCAGTTGATATCTCTGTACCAGAGCCCATTACACTCTGTAAAACCAAACAAAATAATACTCCCAGCCGTCGATTTTCCAGCGAGTGTCAACGATCATCTGTGGTATGCCCATGCAAAGATGATTGTATCCGGTATCCACACACTGCCCGTCAGGAAATTATATTGATGACAGCTTTGAGACAGGATTCAGTCATTGTGAGTAAAAACAGACGCATATTTTGTAGCTTCCTATAAATGTGGGAGTACTCTTTAGGGGCTGGTACACATC